>NC_045635.1:70970265-71273295 GCF_009829155.1 Mustela erminea | reverse complement strand
CGACACACTGGACCAGATGGACATCACAGATATATTAAGAACATTTCATCCCAAAGCAACAGAATACACATTCTTCTCTAGTGCACATGGAACATTCTCCAGAATAGATCACATCCTCTGTCCTAAATAAGGACTCAGCCGGTATCAAAAGATTGGGATCATTCCCTGCATATTTTCAGACCACAATGCTCTGAAGCTAGAACTCAACCACAAGAAGAAGTTTGGAAAGAACCCAAATACATGGAGACTAAACAGCATCCTTCTAAAGAATGAATGGGTCAACCGGGAAATTAAAGAAGAATTGAAAAAAATCATGGAAACAAATGATAATGAAAATACAACAGTTCAAAATCTGTGGGACACAATAAAGGCAGTCCTGAGAGGAAAATATATAGCGGTACAAGCCTTTCTCAAGAAACAAGAAAGGTCTCAGGTACACAACCTAACCCTACACCTAAAGGAGCTGGAGAAAGAACAAGAAAGAAACCCTAAGCCCAGCAGGAGAAGAGAAATCATAAAGATCAGAGCAGAAATCAATGAAATAGAAACCAAAAAAAAAATAGAACAAATCAACGAAACTAGGAGCTGGTTCTTTGAAAGAATTAATAAAATTGATAAACCCCTGGCCCGACTTATCAAAAAGAAAAGAGAAAGGACCCAAATAAATAAAATCATGAATGAAAGAGGAGAGATCACAACTAACACCAAAGAAATACAAACTATTATAAGAACATACTATGAGCAACTCTACGCCAATAAATTTGACAATCTGGAAGAAATGGATGCATTCCTAGAAACATATAAACTACCACAACTGAACCAGGAAGAAATAGAAAGCCTGAACAGACCCATAACCAGTAAGGAGATTGAAACAGTCATTAAAAATCTCCAAACAAACAAAAGCCCAGGGCCAGACAGCTTCCCGGGGGAATTCTACCAAACATTTAAAGAAGAACTTATTCCTATTCTCCTGAAACTGTTCCAAAAAAGAGAAATGGAAGGAAAACTTCCAAACTCATTTTATGAGGCCAGCATCACCTTGATCCCCAAACCAGACAAGGATCCCATCAAAAAAGAGAGCTATAGACCAATATCCTTGATGAACACAGATGCGAAAATTCTCACCAAAATACTAGCCAATAGGATTCAACAGTACATTAAAAGGATTATTCACCACGACCAAGTGGGATTTATTCCAGGGCTGCAAGGTTGGTTCAACATCCGCAAATCAGTCAATGTGATACAACACATCAATAAAAGAAAGAACAAGAACCATATGATACTCTCAATAGATGCTGAAAAAGCATTTGACAAAGTACAGCATCTCTTCCTGATCAAAACTCTTCAAAGTGTAAGGATAGAGGGCACATACCTCAATATCACCAAAGCCATCTATGAAAAACCCACCGCAAATATCATTCTCAATGGAGAAAAACTGAAAGCTTTTCCGCTAAGGTCAGGAACACGGCAGGGATGTCCATTATCACCACTGCTATTCCACATAGTACTAGAGGTCCTAGCCTCAGCAATCAGACAACAAAAGGAAATTAAAGGCATCCAAATCGGCAAAGAAGAAGTCAAATTATCACTCTTCGCAGATGACATGATACTATATGTGGAAAACCCAAAAGACTCCACTCCAAAACTGCTAGAACTTATACAGGAATTCAGTAAAGTGTCAGGATATAAAATCAATGCACAGAAATCAGTTGCATTTCTCTACACCAACAGCAAGACAGAAGAAAGAGAAATTAAGGAGTCAATCCCATTTACAATTGCACCCAAAACCATAAGATACCTAGGAATAAACCTAACCAAAGAGACACAGAATCTATACTCAGAAAACTATAAAGTACTCATGAAAGAAACTGAGGAAGACACAGAGAAATGGAAAAATGTTCCATGCTCCTGGATTGGAAGAATAAATATTGTGAAAATGTCTATGCTACCTAAAGCAATCTACACATTTAATGCAATTCCTATCAAAGTACCATCCATCTTTTTCAAAGAAATGGAACAAATAATGCTAATATTTATATGGAACCAGAAAAGACCTCGAATAGCCAAAGGGATATTGAAAAAGAAAGCCAACGTTGGTGGCATCACAATTCCGGACTTCAAGCTCTATTACAAAGCTGTCGTCATCAAGACAGCATGGTACTGGCACAAAAACAGACACATAGATCAATGGAACAGAATAGAGAGCCCAGAAATAGACCCTCAACTCTATGGTCAACTAATCTTCGACAAAGCAGGAAAGAATGTCCAATGGAAAAAAGACAGCCTCTTCAATAAATGGTGCTGGGAAAATTGGACAGCCACATGCAGAAAAATGAAATTGGACCATTTCCTTACACCACACACAAAAATAGACTCAAAATGGATGAAGGACCTCAATGTGCGAAAGGAATCCATCAAAATCCTTGAGGAAAACACAGGCAGCAACCTCTTTGACCTCTGCCGCAGCAACATCTTCCTAGGAACAACGCAAAAGGCAAGGGAAGCAAGGGCAAAAATGAACTATTGGGATTTCATCAAGATCAAAAGCTTTTGCACAGCAAAGGAAACAGTTAACAAAATCAAAGACAACTGACAGAATGGGAGAAGATATTTGCCAACGACATATCAGATAAAGGACTAGTGTCCAGAATCTATAAAGAACTTAGCAAACTCAACACCCAAAGAACAAATAATCCAATCAAGAAATGGGCAGAGGACATGAACAGACATTTCTGCAAAGAAGACATCCAGATGGCCAACAAACACATGAAAAAGTGCTCCATATCACTCGGCATCAGGGAAATACAAATCAAAACCACAATGAGATATCACCTCACACCAGTCAGAATGGCTAAAATCAACAAGTCAGGAAATGACAGATGCTGGCGAGGATGCGGAGAAAGGGGAACCCTCCTACACTGTTGGTGGGAATGCAAGCTGGTGCAGCCACTCTGGAAAACAGCATGGAGGTTCCTCAAAATGTTGAAAATAGAACTGCCCTATGACCCAGCAATTGCACTATTGGGTATTTACCCTAAGGATACAAACGTAGTGATCCAAAGGGGCACATGCACCCGAATGTTTATAGCAGCAATGTCCACAATAGCCAAACTATGGAAAGAACCTAGATGTCCATCAACAGATGAATGGATGAAGAAGATGTGGTATATATACACAATGGGATACTATGCAGCCATCAAAAGAAATGAAATCTTGCCATTTGCGACAACATGGATGGAACTAGAGCCTATCATGCTTAGCGAAATAAGTCAAGCAGAGAAAGACAACTATCATATGATCTCCCTGATATGAGGAAGTGGTGATGCAACATGGGGGCTTAAGTGGGTAGGAGAAGAATAAATGAAACAAGATGGGATTGGGAGGGAGACAAACCATAAGTGACTTTTAATCTCACAAAACAAACTGAGGGTTGCTGGGGGGAGGGGGTTTGGGAGAAGGGGGTGGGATTATGGACATTGGGGAGGGTATGTGCTTTGGTGAGTGCTGTGAAGTGTGTAAACCTGGTGATTCACAGACCTGTACCCCTGGGGATAGAGTATTATGCCTGCATCAGAAAGGATGAATACCCAACTTTTGTAGCAACATGGACGGGACTGGAAGAGATTATGCTGAGTGAAATAAGTCAAGCAGAGAGAGTCAATTATCATATGGTTTCACTTATTTGTGGAGCATAACAAATAGCATGGAGGACATGGGGACTTAGAGTGGAGAAGGGAGTTGGGGGAAATTGGAAGGGGAGGTGAACCATGAGAGACTATGGACTCTGAAAAACAATCTGAGGGTTTTGAAGGGACGGGGGGTGGGAGGTTGGGGTACCAGGTGGTGGGTATTATAGAGGGCACGGATTGCATGGAGCATGGGGTGTGGTGCAAAAATAATGAATACTGTTATGCTGGAAATAAAAAAATATATATATATAAAAAAAAGAAATATGAATGAGAAATAAGTGCTTATTTTGAGTACCACTGATATTTTGTGATTTTTTTAAACAGCAATAGATGAATGATACAGCATCTATCCCATCCATCCATTCATCCATTCTTTTATCAGTATATGAACCAGTTGAGTGGTGTGATAGCTATCTGGAGTGATAGCTATCAAATGTTAACAATGGTTGCTTCTGAGTGGTATAATATTGCTTAAAAAATACCTTGTCTTTTTTCTTTATGCATTGTTTGAAGGTTTAAAAGGCAAAGTCTCATTGTTACAAATACATAGTTATTATTCCTTCAAAAAGTAGGAACAATATTAGGAAAAATATATAAGAATATTAAGAAATGCTCTATATTTTAGGAAATATTTTATTTCTAAGAAAAATCATAAATTATTTCTTATTATCTCTACTTTACTGGTATGTATCTGAGAATTTCATGCACAGACATAAACTTTTGTTACATTACTTATGTGAAACATCTTTCACTTTGCTATCAAATTCCATATATATAAATATGAGGAACACTAAAAGCCAACCCTCTGGGATAAGTAACTGCTAAATTTGGTGATGTGCTAATTTCCTACAAATTATTACATTTTCTTAAATTTTTTTATTATTTTTTAAATAAACATATAATGTATTTTTATCCCCAGGGGTACAGGTCTGTGAATAGCCAGATTTACACACTTCACAGCACTCACCATAGCACATACCCTCCCTAATGTCCATAACCCCACCCCTCTCTCCCAATCCCCCTGCCCCCAGCAACCCTCAGTTTGTTTTGTGAGATTAAGAGTCACTTATGGTTTGTCTCCCTCCCAATCCCATCTTGTTTCATTTATTCTTCTCCTACCCCCTTAGCCCCCCATGTTGCATCTCCACTTCCTCATATCAGGGAGATCATAAGATACTTGTCTTTCTCCAATTGACTTACTTATTTCGCTAAGCATGAAACCTCTAGTTCCATCCACCTCATCACAAATGACAAGATTTCATTTCTTTTGATGGCTGCATAGTATCCCATTGTGTATATATACCACATCTTCTTGATCCATTCATCTGTTGATTGGTCATCTAGGTTCTTTCCATAGTTTCGCTATTGTAGACATTGCTGCTATAAACATTCGGGTACACGTGCCCTTCGGATCACTCCATTTGTATCTTTAGGGTAAATACCCAGTAGTACAATTGCTGGGTCATAGGGTAGTTCTATTTTCAACTTTTTGAGGAAACTCCATGCTGTTTTCCAGGGTGGTTGCACGAGCTTGCAATTCCCACCAACAGTGTAGGAGGTTCCTCTGCATCCTCGCCAGCATCTGTCATTTCTGGACTTGTTGATTTTAGCCATTATGACTGGTGTGAGGTGATATCTCATTGTAGTTTTGATATGTATTTTCCTGATGCCGAGTGCTATGGAGCTCTTTTTCATGTGTCTGTTGGCCATCTGGATGTCTTCTTTGCAGAAATGTCTGTTCATGTCTTCTGCCCATTTCCTGATTGGATTATTTGTTCTTTGGGTGTTGAGTTTGCTAAGTTCTTTATAGATTTTGGACACTAGCCCTTTATCTGATATGTCGTTTGCAAATATCTTCTCCCATTCTGTCAGTTGTCTTTCAGTTTTGTGAACTGTTTCCTTTGCTGTGCAAAAGCTTTTGATCTTGATGAAGTCCCAATAGTTCATTTTTACCCTTGCTTCCCTTGCCTTTGGCGATGTTCCTAGGAAGAAGTTGCTGCGGCTGAGGTCAAAGAGGTTGCTGCCTTTGTTCTCCTCAAGTATTTTGATGGATTCCTTTCTCACATTGAGGTCCTTCATCCATTTTGAATCTGTTTTCCTCTGTAGTGTAAGAAAATGGTCCAGTTTCATTTGTCCACATGTGGCTGTCCAATTTTCCCAAACCATTTGTTGAAGAGGCTGTCTTTATTCCATTGGACATTCTTTCCTGCTTGGTTGACTATTAGTTGACCATAGAGTTGAGGGTCTGTTTCTGGGCTCTCTATTCTGTTCCATGGATCTATCTGTCTGTTTTTGTGCCAGTACCATACTGTCTTGATGATGACAGCTTTGTAATAGAGTATGAAGTCTGGGATTGTGATGCCACCAACTTTGGCTTTCTTTTTCAATATTCCTCGGCAATTCGAGGTCTTTTCTGGTTCCATACAAATTTTACGATTATTTGTTTCATTTCTTTGAAAAAAATGGATGGGATTTTGATAGGGATTGCATTAAATGTGTAGATTGCTTTAGGTAGCATAGACATCTTCACAATATTTGTTCTTCCAAACCAGGAGCATGGGACATTTTTGCATTTCTTTGTGTCTTCCCCAATATCTTTTATGAGTACTTTGTAGTTTTCTGAGAATAGATTCTTAGCCTCTTTGGTTAGGTTTATTCCTAGGTATCTTATGGTTTTGGGTGTAATTGTAAATGAGATTGACTCCTTAATTTCTCTTTCTTCTGTCTTGTTGTTGGTGTAGAGAAATGCAACTGATTTCTGTGCATTGATTTTATATCCTGACACTTTACTGAATTCCTGTACAAGTTCTCGCAGTTTTGGAGTGGAGTCTTTTGGGTTTTCCACATATAGTATCATATCATCCACGAGGAGTGATAGTTTGACTTCTTCTTTGCCGATTTGGATACCTTTAATTTCGTTTTGTTGTCTGATTGCAGAGGCTAGGACTTCTAGTACTATGTGGAATAGCAGTGGTGATAATGGACATCCCTGCCGTGTTCCTGACCTTAGTGGAAAAGCTTTCAGTTTTTCTCCATTGAGAATGATATTTGCGGTGGGTTTTTCATAGATGGCTTTGATAATATTGAGGTATGTGCCCACTATGTCTACACTTTGCAGAGTTTTGATCAGGATGGGATGCTGTACTTTGTCAAATGCTTTTTCAACAACTATTGAGATATCATATTGTTCTTGTTCTTTTATTAATGTGTTGTATCACAATGACTGATTTGCAGATGTTGAACCAACCTTGGAGCCCTGGAATAAAACCCACTTGGTCATGGTGAATAATCCTTTTAATGTACTGTTGAATTCTATTGGCTAGTATAGTGGTGAGAATTTTTGCATCTATGTTCATCAAGGATATTGGTCTGTAGTTCTCTTTTTTGATGGGATCCTTGTCTTGTTTTGAGAACAGGGTGATGCTGGCCTCAAAAAATGAGTTTGGAAGTTTTCCTTCCATTTCTATTTTTTGGAACAGTTTCAGGAGAATAGGAATTGGTTCTTTTTTAAATGTTTGGTAGAATTCCCCTGGGAAGCCGTCTGGCGCTGGGCTTTTGTTTGTTTGGAGATTTTTGATGACTGTTTCAATCTCCTTACTGGTTATGGGTCTGTTCAGGCGTTCTATTTCTTCCTGGATCAGTAGTGGTAGTTTATATGTCTCTAGAAATGCATCCGTTTCTTCCAGATTGTCAAATTTATTGGCATAGAGTTGCTCATAGTATGTTCTTATAATAGTTTGTATTTCTTTGGTGTTAGTTGTGATCTCTCCTCTTTCATTCATGATTTTATTTATTTGGGTCCTTTCTCTTTTCTTTTTGATAAGTCTGGCCAGTGGTTTATCAATCTTAATAATTCTTTCAAGAACCAGCTCCTAGTTTCGTTGATATGTTCTATTGTTTTTTTTGGTTTCTATTTCACTGATTTCTTCTCTGATCTTTATAATTTTTCTTCTTCTTCTGGGTTTAGGGTTTTTTTCTTGTTCTTTCTCCAGCTCCTTTAGGTGGGGGCTTAGGTTGTGTACTTGAGACCTATCTTGTTTCTTGAGAAAGGCTTGTACCGCTATATATTTTCCTCTCAGGACTGCCTTTGCTGTGTCCCACAGATGTTGAACCATTGTGTTTTCATTATTTTTGTTTCCATGAATTTTTTCAATTCTTCTTTAATTTACTGGTTGACCCATTCATTCTTTAGAAGGATGCTGTTCAGTATCCATTTATTTGGGTGCATTCCAAATTTCCTTATGTGATTGAGTTCTAGCCTTAGAGCATTGTGGTCTGAAAAGATGCAGGGAATGATCCCAATCTTTTGGTACCAGTTGAGACCTGATTTATGACCCAGGATGTGATCTATTCTGGAGAATGTTCCATACGCACTAGAGAAGAATGTGTATTCTGTTGCTTTGGGATGGAATGTACTGTATATATCTGTGATGTCCATCTGGCTCAGTGTGTCATTCAAGGCCTTTATTTCCTTGTTGATCTTTTGCTTGGATGATCTGTCCATTTCAGTGAGGGGAGTGTTAAAGTCCCCTACTGTTATTGTATTATTGTTGATGTGTTTCTTTGATTTTGTTATTAATTGGTTTATATAGTTGGCTACTCCCACGTTAGGGGCATAGATATTTACAATCGTTAGATCTTCTTGTTGTACAGACTCTTTGAGTATGATATAGTGTCCTTCCTCATCTCTTATTATAGTCTTTGGCTTGAAATCTAATTGATCTGATATAACGATTACCACCCCTGCTTTCTTCTGATGTCCATTAGCATGGTAAATTGTTTTCCACCCCCTCACTTTAAATCTGGAGGTGTCTTTGAGACTAGAATGAGTTTCTTGTAGGCAACATATACATGGGTTTGTTTTTTTATCCATTCTGATACCCTGTGTCTTTTGACAGGGGCATTTAGCCCATTAATATTCAGGGTAACTATTGAAAGATATGAATTTAGTGCCATTGTATTGCGTGTAAGGTGACTGTTACTGTATATTGTCTCTGTTTCTTTCTGATCTACTAATTTTAGGCTTTCTCTTTGCTTAGAGGACTCCTTTCAATATTTCTGTAGAGCTGGTTTGGTGTTTACAAATTCTTTTGTTTTTTTTTTCAATTTATTTATTTTCAGAAAAACAGTATTCATTATTTTTCACCACACCCAGTGCTCCATGCAATCCGTGCCCTCTATGATACCCACCACCTGGTACCCCAACCTCCCACACCCCCACCACTTCAAACCCCTCAGATTGTTTTTCAGAGTCCATAGTCTCTAATGATTCACCTCCCCTTCCAATTTCCCCCAACTCCCTTTTCCTTTCTAACATCGCTTGTCCTCCATGATATTTGTTATGCTCCACAAATAAGTGAAACCATATGATAATTGACTCTCTCTGCTTGACTTAGTTCACTCAGCATAATCTCTTCCAGTCCCGTCCATGTTGCTACAAAAGTTGGGTATTCATCCTTTCTGATGGAGGCATAATACTCAATAGTGTATATGGACCACATCTTCCTTATCCATTCGTCCAGTGAAGGGCATCTTGGTCTTTCCATAGTTTGGCGACCGTGGCCATTGCTGCTATAAACATTGGGGTACAGATGGCCCTTCTTTTCATGACATCTGTATCTTTGGGGTAAATACCCAGGAGTGCAATTGCAGGGTCATAGGGAAGTTCTATTTTTAATTTCTTGAGGAATCTCCACACTGTCCTCCAAAGAGGCTTCACCAACTTGCATTCCCACCAACAGTGTAAGAGGGTTCCCCTTTCTCCAAATCCTCTCCAACATATGTTGTTTCCTGTTTTGTTAATTTTGGCCATTCTAACTGGTGTAAGGTTATATCTCAATGTGGTTTTAATTTGAATCTCCCTGAGGGCTAATGATGATGAACATTTTTTCATGTGTCTGATATCCATTTGTATGTCTTGATTGGAGAAGTGTCTGTTCATATCTTCTTCCCAGCAACAGAAATCAGACAACAAAGAGAAATAAAAGGTATCCAAATTGGTAATGAAGAAGTCAAACTCTCTCTCTTCGCAGATGACATGATTCTTTATATGGAAAACCCAAAAGAGTCCACCCCCAAACTACTAGAACTCATACAGCAATTCAGCAACATGGCAGGATACAAAGTCAATGTGCAGAAATCAGTGGCTTTCTTATACACTAACTATGAAAATACAGAAAAGGAAATTAGAGAATCAATTCCATTTACTATAGCACCAAGAACCATAAGATACCTGGGAATAAACCTAACCAAAGAGGTAAAGGATCTGTCCTCGAGGAACTACAGAACGCTCATGAAAGAAATTGAAGAAGACACAAAAAGATGGAAGACCATTCCATGTTCTTGGATTGGAAGAATAAACATTGTTAAAATGTCTATACTGCCTAGAGCAATCTATACTTTTAATGCCATTCTGATCAAAATTCCACCGGTATTCTTCAAAGAGCTAGAGCAAATAATCCTAAAATTTGTATGGAATCAGAAGAGACCCCGAATCACTAAGGAAATGTTTAAAAACAAAAATAAAGCTGGGGGTATCACATTACCTGATTTCAAGCTTTATTACAAAGCTGTGATCACCAAGACAGCATGGTACTGGCATAAAAACAGACACATAGACCATTGGAACAGAGTAGAGAGCCCAGGTATGGACCCTCAACTCTTTGGTCAATTAATCTTCGACAAAACAGGAAAAAATATACAGTGGTAAAAAGACAGTCTCTTCAATAAATGGTGCTGGGAAAACTGGACAGCTATATGTAGAAGAATGAAACTCGACCATTCTCTTACACCGTACACAAAGATAAACTCAAAATGGATAAAAGACCTCAACGTGAGACAGGAATCCATCAGAATCCTAGAGGAGAACATAGGCAGTAATCTCTTCCATATCAGACACAGCAACTTCTTTCAAGATATGTCTCCATAGGCAAAGGAAACAAAAGCGAAAATAAACTTTTGGGACTTCATCACAATCAAAAGCTTCTGCACAGCAAAGGAAACAGTCAAGAAAACAAAGAGGCAACCCACGGAATGGGAGAAGATATTTGCAAATGACAGTACAGACAAAAGTTTGATTTCCAGGATCTATAATGAACTCCTCAAACTCAACACACACGAAACAGGCAAACATATCAAAAAATTCTTTCAGTTTTTGTTTGTCCTAGAAGCTTTTTATCTCTCCTTCTGTTTTCAATGATAACCTAGCTGGATATAGTATTCTTGGCTGCATGTTTTTCTCGTTTAGTGCTCTGCTCTTTCTGGCCTGCCAGGTCTCTGTGGATAAGTCTGCTGCCAATCTAATATTTTTACCATTGTATGTTACAGATTTCTGTTCCCAGGCTGCTTTCAGGATTTTGTCTTTGTCACTAAGACTTGTAAATTTTACTATTAGGTGACGGGGTATGGACCTGTTCTTGTTGATTTTGATGGGGGTTCTCTGCACCTCCTGGATTTTGATGCTTGTTCCCTTTGCCATATTAGGGAAATTCTCTCAAATAATTCTTTCCAATATACCTTCTGCTCCCCTCTCTCTTTCTTCTTCTTCTGGAATCCCAATTATTCTAATGTTGTTTCGTCTTATGGTATCACTTATCTCTCGAATTCTCCCCCATGGTCCCCTAGTTGTTTGTCTCTCTTTTGCTCAGCTTCTTTTTTCTCTGTCATTTGGTCTTCTATATCACTAATTCTTTCTTCTGCCTCATTTCTCCTAGCAGTGAGAGCCTCCATTTTTTATTTCACCTCATTAATAGCTTTTTTGATTTCAACTTGGTTAGATTTTAGTTCTTTTATTTCTCCAGAAAGAGCTTTTATATCTCCCAAGAGGGTTTCTCTAATATCATCCATGCTTTTTTCGAGCCCGGCTAGAACCTTGAGAATCGTCATTCTGAACTCTAGGTCTGACATATTACCAATGTCTATATTGATTAGGTCCCTAGCCTTCAGTACTGCCTCTTGTTCTTTTTTTTTTTTTTTTGTGGTGAATTTTTCCACCTTTTCATTTTGTCCAGATAAGAGTATATGAAGGAGCAAGTAAAATACTAAAAGGGTGGCAAAGACCCCAGGAAAAATATGCTTTAACCAAATCAGAAGAGACCTCAAATTGTGGGGGAAGAAATGAGATAAAAAGAAGTTCAGGCAAAAAAAATTAAAAGGAGAAAAAATAAAGAAAAATATAAAAAAGAAAATATATATAATAGACTGGTGAATAGAACAGGTTCACCCAGTTAATTTTGAGTGTATTTTGGTCTCCTAGAAGAAACTACTTCCCAAAAATTTAAAGAATTAAAAGCATATATTAGGGTAAACACGATGAAGGGATGGAATATGACTATAATGATGAAAAAAAATTTTTTTGTAAATTCTAAAATAGGAGTTGATAAGTTGGTTGGGAAAATAAAGAAAAAGAAAGTGGAGATAATTTGCTCAGGCTGGAGACAAGAACAAAGCCCTGTGCTAGATTTAGGGTATACTTTGATCTATTAGAAGAAGCTGTATCCCAATTTTTTTTTAGAAGAAAAAAGATCCCGTGTGTATCCCAAAACAAAGTTAGATACAATGAAGGATAAATGTGACTACAACAATGACAGTTCAAATAAGATTTGTTTAAAAGGTATTGTTAAAGTAAACTAGTTAAAAAATGTTAAAAGAGGAAAGGGTTAAAGTTCAAAAAATTTAGGAGAAGAAAAAAATTATTAACTTTGCAAGACTAAAATATCATGTGGAGAAAGCCATGAATTCCATGCTTTGCTTTCTCCTCATCCGGAATTCTGCTGTTCTCCTTGGTAAGTGAATTTGGTCTTGGCTGGATTTCTTGTTGATCTTCTGGGGGAGGGGACTGTTGTAGTGATTCTCAAGAGTCTTTGTCCCATGCGGAATTACACTGCCCTTACCAGGGGCCAGGCTAAGTAATCTGCTTGGGTTTGTTTTGGGAGCTTTTGTCCCCTGAACACTTTCTGTTAGAGTTCTGGAGGACCGGAATCAAAGTGGCAGCCTCCCAATCTCCAGCCCGGAAGAGCCAAGAGCCCGGGGCCCCACTCCTCGGTGTGCTCTCAGAGAAAGCGCTCAATCACTCCCATCTGCCTAGTCAGCAGCTGCGCTCTGAGCTCACCATCTCAGTCTCTGGCACACAGCACCTTCTGGAGTCTCCAAACCCTGCAGATCCCTGAGCTCTTCCAGGGGGCATCCCCCTGGATCTTGTAGGATCCCTACTCACAGAGCAGTGGCCTATGCCATGGATCACAATAAGGTAACCCCAATTTGAGAGCTCACTCCTCAGCTTTTTCTCTGTAGCTGGCTTCCCCATTCTAATACCTGCTAGCTCTGTGACACTCAGACACCCCAGATCCTTCTGTGACCCCGTGAGACCTGAGACCATGCTGTCCCTGGGTGGTCTTCACCCCTGTTTAGCCTCTGGAGTGATGTCCCTCAGTGGAGCAGACTTTTACAAGTTCTGATTTTGTGCTCCCTTGCTCCTTCCCCCAGTGGTCTATCTTCCCATCACTTTGGATTCACTTCTCTGTCAGTCTTACCTTTCAGAAAGTGATCAACTTTCTGTTTCTAGAATTGTTGCTCTTCTTCTCTTCGATATTCTGTTGGATTTGTAGGTGTTTGGAATGGTTTGATAAGCTATCTAGCTAATGTCCTGCTACCTGATGTCATCTCAACCTGCTACTTCTAAGCCATCTTGACTCCTTCTCCCTAATTTTAAATTCTTTACTCTTTTTTTTATGTCAAGGTTCTCTTGAAAAGCAGACAAAAACATACCTAGTTTCCTTTAGTTTTTAAATTTTTATTTTATTTTATTTTGCTTTTCTTAACTTCCAAGTTCACTCCAAAAGAAAGAACAGGAAGAAATCTGAGCCAGGGATTTAAACAATACAGATATAATTAAGATGTCTGAAATAAAATTTAAAATAACAATTATAATGATACTAACTGGGCTTAAACAAACAAACAAACATAGAAGACACCAGAGAATTCCTCACTACAGAGGTAAAAGAGCTAAAAGCTAGTCAAGCTGAAATTAAAAATGCTATAACCAACAAGCAAACCCAAATGCCTGCCATAAGAGTTAGGATGGATGAAACAGAAATGATTCAACAATACAGAATATAAAGTTAGATAAAATAATGAAGCTGAAAAGAAGAGGGAAACGGAAGTAATGGATCATGAAGAGAAAGAAGATGTAGTGCCCGGGTGGCACAGTCAGTTAAGTGTCCAACGTTTGCTTTTGGCTCAGCTTGTAATCTCAGGGGTGTGAGATGGATCCCTGTGTCAGGCAGGCTCTGCACTCAGTAGTGAGTCTGCTGCTGAAGACTCTCTACTTTTCCCCTTACTCCTTTCCCATTTTCCCTCTTTCTTTCCCTTTCTCAATAAATAAATAAATCTTAAAAAAATAAATTAATAAAAAAGAATAGAAGGTGAGACAAAGAGTTACCCAGAGAACAAAAACTAAAAGAGTTTGTGAACACTGTACCAGTTCTGTAGAAAACACTAGGGGAACTCTTTGAGTGTGTAAATAGAGGATCAAAAGGAACAAAGACTAGGAAGGAATAGAGAACATCACCAGGATGACCAATTTTACTGATAACAAAATGGTAATAAATTCATACCTTTCAAAAATCACTCTGAATGTAAGTGGACTAAATGCTCTAATCAAAAGATGTGTGGTATCAGAATGGATTTAAAAAACCACCAAAATTCTATAAGAGATTCATTTTAGACCTAAAGACATCTACAGATTGAAAGTTAAGGGATGGAGAAGCATCTATCATTCTAATCGATGCCAAAAGAAAGCCACAATAGCCACACTTATATTAGACAAACTATATTTTAAACCAAAGGTTGTAACAAGAGATGAAGAGGGGCTCATAATTATATCATAATTGAGGAGTTATCCATGTATAAGATCTAACAATTGTAAACATTTATGCCCTCAACTTGGGAACACCCAAATATATAAATCAGTAAATAACAAACACAAAAACGTTAATTGATAATAATACAATTAGAGTAGGGGATGTTAACACTCCACTTACAGCAATGGACCGATCACCTGATCAGAAAATCAACAAGGAAACAATGGCATTGAATGACACACTCAACCAGATGAATTTAACATATATGTTCAGAACATTTCATCCTAAAGCAGCAGAATACACATTCTTTTCAGGTGCATAGGAAACATTCTCCAGAATAGATCACATACTGGGTCACAAATCAGGTCTCAACCAGTAGAAAATATTGAGATCTAACCATGTATATTTTCAGACCACTGTGAAATGAAACTTAAAGTCAACCACAAGAAAAAATTTAGAAAGACTACTAAATACATGGACATTAAAGAACATCCTGCTAAAGAATGAATATATTAACCAAGAAATTAAAGAAGAAATTTAAAAAACACACAGAAGCAAATAAAAATGAAAATATGGTAGTCCAAAACCTTTGGGATACAGCAAAGGCAGTCTTAAGAGGGAAGTATATAACAATACAGGCCTTACTTTAAGAAGCAGAAAAAGTCTTAGATACACAACCTAAATTAACACTTAAAGGAGTTAGAGAAGGAAAAACAAATAAAGCATAAAGCCAGCAGAAGGGATTGATAAATATTAGAACATAAATAAGTGATACAGAAACAAACAAACAAGCATTAGAACAGATCAACAAAGCTAAGACCAGGTTTTTTGAAAGTATTACTAAAATTGATAAGCCTTTAGGCAGTCTTATCAAAAAGAAAAAAAAAAGACCCAAATAGTTTAATTCATGAATAAAAAGAGGAGATAATACAACCAATGTCACAGAAATAAAAACAATTTTAAGTCAATATTATGAAAAATTATATGCCAACAAATTGGCCAAACTGGAAGAAATTAATAAATTCCTAGAAACATACAAACTACCGAAACTGAAACAGAGAGAGACAGAACATTTGAACAGACACATATCCAGAAAAGAAACTGAGTCAATAATCAAGATCTCCCAAAAAGCAAAAGTCCGGGGCCATATGGTTTCCCAGGGGAATTCTTCCAGACATTTAAAGAAGAGTTAATACCTATTCTCTCAAACTGATCCAAAAATAGAAATTGAAGAAAACTTTAAACTCATTATATGAGGCTAGTATCACGTTGTTTCCAAACCAAAGACCCAACTTAAAAGGAAAATTACAGACCAATATTTCTGATGAATAAGGATGCAAAAATTCTCAACAGGATAGTAGCAAACTGAATTCCATAGTACATTAAAAATTTATTTATCATATTCATTTATTCCTGGGATTCAAGGCTCATTCGACATTTGCAAATCAATCGATGTAGTACACCACATTAATAAAAGAAAGGATAAGAACCATAAGATCCCATTAATAGAAGTAGAAAAAGCATTTGACAAAATACAGCATCCACTCTTGATAAAGGCCTTCAACAAGGTAAGGATAGAAGGAACATACTTCAACAACATAAAGGTCATATATGAAAGACCCACAGTTAATACCATCCTCAATGGGGAATACTGAGAGCCCTTCCCCTATGATCAGTAACATGACAAGGATGTCCACTCTTACCCATACTATTTAACATACTGCTGGAAGTCATAGCCTCAGCAATCAAACAAAGAAAGGAAATAAAAGGCATACATACTGTTAAGGAAGAAGTTAAAATTTCACTATTTGCAGATGACATGGTACTCTTTGTAGAAAACTCAAAAGACCACCAAAGAATTGTTAGAACTGATAAATGAATTCAGCAAAGTGGCAGGATATAAAGTCAACTTACAGAAATCTGTCAGATCTCCGTACACAAATAATGAAACAAGAGAAAAAGAAATCAAGGACATGATCAAATTTGCAATTCTACCAAAATCAATAAGATACCCAGCAATAAACCTAACAAAAGAGGTAGAAGATCTGTGCTCTGAAAAACTATAGAACACTCATGAATGAAATTGAAGAGGACACACAAAAAAATGGAAACACATTTCATGCTCATGGATTGGAGGAATAAACATTGTTAAAATGTCTATGCCACCCAAAGCAATCTACATATTTAATGCCATCCCTATCAAAATAACACCAGCATTTTTCAGAGCTAGAACAAACAATCCTAAACTTTGTATGGAACCACCAAAGACCACAAATAGATGAAACAATTTTCAAAGAGAAAAAGAAAAGTGGAGGCATCATGATTCTGTATTTCAAGCTCTATTACAAAGCTAAAGACATAAAGACAGTATGGCACTGGCACAAAAACAAACACATAGATCAATGGAACAGAATAGAAAACACAAAAATGGACACAAAAATACATGGTCAATTAATATTTGGCAAAGCAGGAATGAATATCCAATGAGAAAAGGTCTGTCTCTTCAACATATGATGTTGGAAAAACTGGGCAGTAACATGCAAAAAAAAAAAAAAAAAAGGAAGGAAGGAGGAGGAGGAGGAGGAGGAGAAGGAGAAGAAACAAGAAAAGAAACTGGACCACTTTCTTGCACCAGACACAACAAATTCAAGATGGATCAAAGACCTAAATGTGACAACAGAAACTATAAATATCCTAGAAGAGAACACAGGCAGTAGCGTCGTTTTCATTGGCAATAACAATTTTTATCTAGTTTGTCTCCGAGGCAAGAGAAACAAAAGCAAAAATAAATTACTTTGGCTATATTAAAATAAAAAGCTTCTGCACAGTGGATGAAACAACCAACAAAACAAAAATGCAACCTACAAAATGGGAGAAGATATTTGCAAATGACATATCTGATAAAGGGGTAATATTCAAAACATATAAAGGATGTATAAAACTCATCACCCAAAAAATGAACATTTTTCTGAAGAAGACATCCAGATGGCCAACAAACCCATGAAATATGTTCATTGCCACTTACCATCAGAGAAATGGAATTTAAAACTATAGTGAGATATTCATACCTGTCAGAATGGCTCAAATCAACAACATAAAAAACAACAGGTATTGGTGAGGAAGTGGAGAAAGGGGAGACCTCTTTCACTGTTAGTGGGAGTGTAAGCTGGTGCAGCCACTCTAGAAAGCAATATGATAGTTGATCAAATAATCAAAAATAGAACTTCCCTGTGATCCAACAATCACACTACTGGGTATATACCCAAGAATACAAGAACATTACTTGAAAGGGATACTGGCATCCCTATGTTTATAGCAGGATTATTTATAATAGCCAGGATATGAAAGCAGCCCATGTGTCTATGAATTGATGAATGCATAAAGAAGTGTGATATATATATATATATATATATATATATATATATATATATATACGTATATATACACACATACATATACACATACAGGAATATTATTCAGCCATAAAAAAGAGCAAAATCTTGCCATTTTCAGTGATGTGGGTACATCTAGAGAGTATTATGTTGAGCAAATAAGTAAGCCAGAGAAAGGGAAGTACCATATGATTTCACTTACATGTGGAATTTAAGAGACAATACAAATGAGCAAAGGGGGAAAAGAAAAAGACAAATCAAGAAATGGTCTCTTACAAATACCATATGGTTTCATTCATATGTGGAATTTAAGAAGCCAAACAGGTGAACATGAAAGGGGAAAGATGCAAGTCATAAAACAGACTCTTGACTACAGAGAACTAACTGAGAGTTGCTGGAGAGGAGGTGGATGAGGACATAGGTTAAATGGTGATTTGTTGTTGTCATGAGCACTGGTGTTGTATGTAAGCGATGGATCACTACATTCTATTCCTGAAACCAATATTACACTAATGTTAACTAGCTGGAATTTAAACAGAAGTTTTAAAACAAACAAACAAACAAATGAAACAAAAAACAACAACAAAAATAAATTTTATTTTTTAAAAGATTTATTTATTTATCTGAGAAATATTTGAGAAAGAGAGAGAGAGCATGAGGGAAATTCCAGAGAGAGGGGGAGAGAGACACCCAAGCACACTTCACAGTGAGTGCAGAGCTCAACTCAGGGCTCCATCTCACGACCTTGAGATCACAAGCTGAGCTGAAAGCAAGAATTGGATGCCTAACCAACTGCATGGTCCAGGCACCTCCAAACAGTTTCTTAGTTATAGAGAACAAACTCATGATCACCAGGGGTTAGGGGGCTGGGAGAAGGGTTAAATAGGTGATGGTAATTAAGGAGTGCACTTGTTGTGATGAGCAGTGGGTGATATAAGGAAGGGCTGAATCACTGTATTTTCTACATGAAATTAATATGTCACTGTACATTAACTAACTGGAATTAAAATAAAAACTAAAATCAACAAGGGTGTCAAACTTAGGTTCCTTGAATTCCCTACCAGCTCTCACACTCTAGGATCCAAGTAAATATATGATAATAGAAATAGTTTCTATTTCTGGTAATAATTTCTTTACTCTATACTTTAAAAAAAATCTATCTATTCATCTGAGAGAGAGATAGAGAGTGAGCATGAGCAGGGGAGAGAGCCAGAGGGAAAAGCAGACACCCTGCTAGGCAGGGAACCCGACCCAGGGCTCGATCCCAGGACCCTGAGATTTTGACCTGAGTTGAAGGTAGCTGCCTAACTGACTGAGCCACACAGGCACCTTCCTATTATTCCATAATTTAACAAATTCACATAGTAAAGATAATGTGGGCTAGGATTCAAACCAGGCTTTCACTGATTACTTCAGAAACATGAAGGAATTGGAGGTTGTGAAGCAGAGAGTATGTTTTGCTTTTTTATATCTTTGCACCCTATTTTTTCATTTATGGCCACAAGCATGAGTTGTTATTTGGGAAAAAAACATAAGTAAATAAACTAAATAGAAAAACAATTCATCCATTCCTTCAAGAAATATTTACCAAACACTCAGTACTGCCAAGCCCTGTGCAATAGAATCATGAGCAAGACAGACACGGCTTTTTCTTTCATGGGCCTTGAAACAAGGGTAGGTTCTCTGAAGAAATATAGAGAATCTGACCTACTCAAGACATGTTTCTTAATTGTGGTCTGGAGATTACTTGTACTGGAATCACCTAGGCACTTGAAAAGTTCAGATTCTCAGGTGCCATCATAAACTTATTGAATAAATATTGAGGTGACACCTGGAACTCTCAGGTTTTAACAAGGAGCTCAGGTGATTCTTCTGCACAATATAGTTCAAGAATTTCTATTCTAGAGCACGAGGTAGTCTCACAATTTGTTCTCTTGTACATCTGCATTTTCTCCAGTTTCTTCAGTGAATATGCAATATTTAAGAAAAAACTATTTAAGTTATTTAAGAAAATTTACCAAATGTATAGCTAGAATACCTGCTAACAGAAATCAGTGTTGTAACCAGGGTGTGAATTGTAAGGTAAAAAAATCAAAAGTTAGGTTTTGAAGGATGTGATGCCAATAGATTAGCCGAGAAAATATTCCAAAAATGTAGCACAGACTCTGCTAAGAAATACATGGAGATAAGAGTAAATGAAATCTGGTCAGAGAATTAATGAAGCATATCTGTCTATAGCAGAGGGATTTTTTTTTAGGGAGGAAACTGATGATGTTGAGGAGCAAAAAAGGTAACATATTAATGAAAGGTCTTGTTTTTCAAGCTGAGGCGTTTTGATTTAATTCAGGTCAGCCATTAAATTTCCTTGACCATTTTGAGTTTATCTTTGTGTACGGTGTAAGAGAATGGTCGAGTTTCATTCTTCTACATATAGCTGTCCAGTTTTCCCAGCACCATTTATTGAAGAGACTGTCTTTATTTCCACCGTATATTTTTTCCTGTTTTGTCGAAGATTATTTGCCCATAGAGTAGAGGGTCCATATTTGGACTCTCTACTCTGTTCCACTGGTCTATGTGTCTGTTTTTATGCCAGTACCATGCTGTCTTGGTGATCACAGCTTTGTAGTAAAGCTTGAAATCAGGTAATGTGATGCCCCCAGTTTTATTTTTGTCTTCAAACATTTCCTTAGCGATTCGGGGTCTCTTCTGATTCCATACAAATTTTAGGATTATTTGCTCTGGCTCTTTGAAAAATACTGGTGAAATTTTTATCAGAATAGCATTAAAAGTATAGATTGCTCTAGGCAGTATAGACATTTTAACAATGTTTATTCTTCCAATCCAAGAGGAAAGCATAGGGAGTAACCTCTTTGATATCAACCACAGCAACTTCTTTCAAGATATGTCTCCAAAGGCAAAGGAAGCAAAATAAAAAATGAACGTTTGGGACTTCATCAAAATCAAAAGCTTCTGCACAGCAAAGGAAAGAGTCAACAAAACAAAGAGGCAACCCACAGAATGGGAGAAGATATTTGCAAATGACAGTACAGACAAAAGGTTGATATCCAGGATCTATAAAGAACTCTTCAAACTTAACACACACAAATCAGACAATCATATCAAAAAATAGGCAGAAGATATGAACAGACACTTCTCCAATGGAGACATACAAATGGCTATCAGACACATGAAAAAATGTTCATCATCACTAGCCATCAGGGAGATTCAAATTAAAACCACATTGAGATACCACCTTACACCAGTTAGAATGGCCAAAATTAACAAAACAGGAAACAACATGTGTTGGAGAGGATGTGGAGAAAGGGGAACCCTCTTACACTGTTGGTGGGAAAGCAAGTTGGTGCAGCCACTTTGGAAAACAGTATGGAGATTCCTCAAGAAATTAAAAATAGAGCTTCCCTATGACCCTGCAATTGCACTCCTGGGTATTTACCCCAAAGATACAGATGTAGTGAAAAGAAGTTCCATCTGTACCATAATGTTTATAGCAGCAATGACCATTGTCACCAAACTGTGGAAAGAACCAAGATGCCCTTCAACGGATGAATGGATAAGGAAGATGTGGTCCATATACACTATGGAGTATTATGCCTCCATCAGAAAGGATGAATACCCAACTTTTGTAGCAACATGGACAGGACTGGAAGGGATTATGCTGAGTGAAATCAGTCAAGCAGAGAGAGTCAATTATCATATGGTTTCACTTATTTGTGGAGCATAACAAATAGCATGGAAGACAAGGGGAGAGGGAGAGATGAAGGGAGTTGAGGGAACTTGGAAGGGGAGGTGAACCATGAGAGACTATGGACTCTGAAAATCAATCTGAGGGTTTTGAAGGGGCGGGGGGTGGGAGGTTGGGGGAACCAGGTGGTGGGTATTATAGAGGGCACGGATTGCATGGAGCACTGAGTGTGGTGCAAAAACAATGAATACTGTCATTCTGAGAAGAAATAAAAAAATTTAAAAAATTTCCTTGACCAAGGCTGGATCGAATTATGCAAACCAAGCCTTGGGAAGATTTGTTTGGCAATGTTATGCAAGCCAAAGAGAAAAGAAGAGAGACTTAGAATAAGGGGAATTTGCTATAAGACTGGTGGAGTAACACATACATAATTTGATGAGGTCCTTAACAAGAGTGATGGCTGTAAAATTGTACTGAATAAGGAATTAAAATAGTAAATAAAATTTAAAAACTAATGCTTCTAAAAACCTCTATTCTCCATATTTTTATTTTAATAGACACAGTGTTTTGCGCTTTGATTGGAGGACAGGGCTTTCTGTATTAGGCTAATGGGCTCTTTCAGACATATGAAGACCTGATTTGCTATGTTTAAGGACTCACTCCTTTGAGCATTTAGTTATTACACTGTAAATTTTTAGTAACGAGAAATTTATTTTTTTAAATGCCAAAGAACAAAACAGCCTTTATATGCTTTACTTGTTTTTGAGTTACGAGACCCTAAGAACAGTGCTTTAAGGGGGCATCATCTTATAGATTCAAGGTACAGTAATCTGGAGAAAATTTTCACTAGCTTTAGATAATAATAAATGTTAGAGCTGAAAGGGACTAGGGTGATTATCTAGTCTTACTATATGACTTTATCAATAAGGAATTTGAAGCCTAGAGTTCAGCAACTAGATGTGCATTTCCAATAAGCCAGGGTCAGAGTCCAAAGCAGAACCCAGACCTCTGCCTCCTGGTTTTAGTTCTTTCTGCTACACCCTGTAGTTTTCTGACATCATTGTCTTATTCTGCCTTTGGCCAACCATTTTGATTATCATCGCCTCTGCCTTTGGAAAAAAAAAAAAAACCCTCATCTGTTAACCTAGCAGTGTTGCAGTGTTGTCCCATTAGTGCTTGCGGCTCCTGGTCCCACTGCTTCAAAGAATGAAAACATGCAGACGTAGACTGGAGAGTGGTAGGCAGCAAAATGCAGTTTATTAAACGAAAGTACAAAGCTCCCAGAGAGGGAGGGGACCTGGAAGGGTTGCCATTTTGGTGTTCAAATCTAGAGGTTTTAATAAGCTCTTTTGCAGAACTCTCTTGAGCCAAGAACTATCTTGAGCCAACTACCTTGAGCCAAGCCACAGGGGGCCCACTGTGGCTTTGTTGCTATGGTGTGCCAATAATAAGGGCTTTGATCATGCACCTGCCTATCCATCAGGTTATTGTTCACATTTTTATGGTCTTTTGGGCTGACATATGGATACTAACTGTCTCAGCTTGTGATAGTGACTAATGTTTTATGGTTGTTTTATTCAGGAGGTTTTACAAATGTCACTCTTGCAGAGGCTACTAGACAGGATGCTATCATGGTCTTCTCTAAGCTGTAAAACAGGTTGCTAGTGCAGTTTCATCCCAGCTGTACCAGCTCTCCTTTTTCTTGTTGGGGACCCTGGCCCTGACTACCTAAGCACCCAATTAACTCCTGGCAGTAGGTCCCCTCTCATAAGCTTAGTCAAGTAGTGTCATATTTGCTAAGGTTAATCAAAATGTACTGATCTTCCTGTGAGAAGTTTAGACATCAAATTTAAAGTCATTTGGCTCCATATTTCCAGTTTATTTCCAGTTTTAACCTAATATACTTCCCACTCCTCAATTAGCACCTTCAATGTCACACTGGAACCTCAGAGCCTTAACTTTTAAAAAATGGGAGGAAAATGCTGGATTTTATAGTTTTGTACATGTAGTATCACACTAGAACCATTTATGTCTAAAAATTTTTCCTGGGGTGCCTGGGTGGCTCAGTGGGTTAAGCCTCTGCCTTCGGCTCAGGTCATAATCTAAGGGTGCTGGGATCTAGCCCTGCATTGGGCTCTCTGCTCAGCAGGGAGCCTGCTTCCCCCCTCTCTCTGCCTGCCTCTCTACCTACTTGTGATCTCTGTCTGTCAAATAAATAAATAAAATCTTTAAGAAAAAATTTTCCCTATATTTAGATGGTCCAGGACAAACATATGAGGACAAAGACCATGGGCAAAATTTGAAATATTGTTAATCTAACTGAATTTACCCAGAGAACAAAAATGGAACTGTTGTTGTAGTACAGCTGGTTTGTTGCCAGCCTTTTCTGTGCTCGAAGAAGCAATACAGAGGGAGTGGGGCAGAGGATATTCTCTTTCTCCCAAGGGACATATATGTAAAATCATAATGTTAATCTCTGGCAAGGAGAGGGTTTCTTTAACACATAAAAAAGCCATCAAGTTTTAACAAAAACAGTCAAAGATACTATGAATTAAAAAAATAAAGATACTATGAATTTATGATCCACCAAATCTAAGTCCAAGTAATTAAATAAATAGAGTGTTCAACTTTTAGCACCAGGCATTTCATTCCAAGACCCAGGTGAAAAGCCCTGTTCCTTTTCATGAAAGCACCTTCACAATAGCTCATTACCCCAGGGTCAAGTAAGTACAGGTCTATTTGCATATGCAAGGACTGGACTTGCTTAGGGGGGAAGGTAGCTACAACTCTCTCTCCACCCCCTTCTCTCTCTCTCTCTCTCTCTCTCTCTCTCACACACACACACACACACACACACACACACACACGTGCAGCAAAACCTCCAAATAAGACCCATATCTTGTATTTGACATCTGAAGTAATTACTGCAAAATTTATTTTATTTTGCCTTACCTGACAGAGCATTCTTACCAGTGTAAGAAAGTCATGCAGTGACAGAGTTTCACCTAGAAAAAGAAAATAATGTATCCTGGGTATTAGAAAACTTCATCTGAAATCATACTTTTGAAACCAGTTCATAGATGGATATGCCCTAACACAAAGCTCCTTCTTGATTACACATTTGCCCTCCCCACTTTCCACTTTCACTGTGTAATCATTTTCTCTCCTTGACTGACCTTAAACCACGAAGTCCCCGCTATTCCACTCCTCTAGTTGAGCAGAGAAGCTCTTCTAAACTGTACTGATCTGCTTGCTAAAATAGCAACTTTTGCCCAGCCCATTAAAACATTTTAGACAAACTGACTCTGTCCTTGTTGACCCACCCATCTAGCAATTGTTATTCTCAAAACAGAGAATTCTGCATTAGATATACTGTATAAATAAGCTCAAGCATTTTGTATAAATATTAGCTTACTAAATGGTGTACTGACATTGTGTGCTTGTATGTATAGAATGAAAGAACATGTGGAAGGGAGTTGTTCAAGGAAAATAAACAAGTTCCCTTTAACTACAAAGTACTGCCAATCTATTGAGAGGAAAACAAATTAAGCTACCTAGAATTTAAAGTATTTTTTTTTTTTACAAAGAACAGGAAAGAAAGTTGTAGGAAAATGTCACTTTAGCTTTACTTTGGACCCAACATATGATAATATCAATTACTATGTAACTATTTCCTTTCAGGACAAAATAGACAAGACTCATAACATAGCAGTTTTCTTTGAACCTCATCAACTAATGTCTTCAGATGTTTTCGGGATGTTCTGATATCTCTTTTCTGGTAAGGCTCATCTCAGTATTGCCATATATAAGATAAAGTAAAAAAAAAATCCAGATAACATTGGTTTAAAGAAAATTAGTCTGAAGTTTTTTTGGTGTTTTTGTAAGTGTCAACAAAGGAGACAAGAAATCTTAAGCTTAAAAAAGAATTTTCAAGGAAAATGATAGGTGCGGGAAACAAACAACAAGAAAAAAACCCTCATCTCTGGAGGGCCTGGGTGAAGTAGGTTAAGCATCTGCCTTTGGGTCAGGTCATGATCTCCTGGGATGGAGCCCCGCATTGGATTCCCTGCTCTCAGGGAGCCTGCTTCTCGCTGTCCTCTGCTCGTGCTCTCTCTTGCTATCTCTCTTCTCTCAAATGAGTAAATAAAATCTTAAAACAAAACAAAACCTCATCTCTGTATTTAACTTCCAGTAACTAATTTGGGAGTAAACCAAATTTGGTTCTGGAAAGTTGTGTTAAAAATGTGTTACTTAGTTACTGAAGGCAAATATTTTTGAGGAAACATATGCTTGGCAACATTCAAAGTTTTACTATTGTCCTTGACCTCTTAAAATACTTAGTCCACCTATCTATTTTTATAATCATTGCTTTTTATAATCATCTCTCTCTCTCTCCTTCTTTCTTTCTGACATAGAAAATTCTTCCATGAAATGCCAATAGTAACCATATCACTGCCAGTCATTCCCTGTGCATCAGGATTCAGCTAACTAAATGGTAAGTGAGTCCATGCAGCAAACTGAATAGGATCTTGACTGCAAATCAGAAGCATTCAAATCCCAACTTTACCACAAACTAGTTGGACAAGTCATGTAACTTCTCTGTGCCACAGTCATCTATCAGTTAAATATAGCTGTTTTGGATGTCACATTCATTAGTTTTGATGTAATATTCAATGATGTAATATTCATCAGTTGCATATAACACCCAGTGCTCATCACATCACATGCCCTCCTTAATGTGCAACACCCAGTCACCCATCCCCCCACCCATCTTCCTTTCTGCAACCCTTGGAGGATCTATGGTTTTAATTTAAAAGATTTAGTCAGTAGGCACTGAAATCCCAGTAATGTTTCACACAATCATATACCTTATCTTATTTGATATTCATAAAAACCCAGAGGTAAGCAAATATTAATCACTCCCACTTAAAATATGTATAAATGTATTATAATCACAATGTTTAAGGACCTTTTAACTAAGACCACTCAGTAAGTGGTAGAATAGTGGTTATTCAAAGCCATTTTTTTTGGACTTTGTTCCCATACCACCATATAATTAATAGCTTCTTCATAAGGTATGTACTTCTTCCAAAAAGCAGATAAATCAAATTTACCTTATTTTCATTAACTAACATGTCACCATGCTGTACATTACATTCCCATTGAGTAAGGAAAGGGTTAAGGTATAGGCAGGGAGAGCTAAGAGGCCCCTGATTCCCCAGAATAGGCTCACACGGGGGCCTACTTGACCAGGCTCACAGAAATCCCAGATGTGGAAAAATGGTGAAGCAGGCAAAACCAGCCAGAAGGGGACATAGGAATCCACCTTGTTTGTCTCAAATGTTATAGATAAGATATCGTCATGATAGTTACAAATTGACCACAAATAATTATCAAGTTCCCTGGTCAGTTTCCTATGAAAGACCCACAGTAAAAGCCCTTAGGGGCAACCCACTCATGACTCTTCTCACTCCAGAGAGCTTTTTTTTCAAATTTCCTTTCTGTTCTCACATTCACTTAATAAACCTCCACTTGACCCTTTTGTGTCTGCAAGAGTCATTCTTCAACTCCATAGAACAAGAACCCAGCAACCCCATGACTTAGTTTATAACTGCAAGTTTACACCTTTTAAACCCTTCACCCACTTTGCCCACCCAAATCCCCCACCTCTGGTAACCACCAATTGTTCTCTGTATTTTTGAACATCATTGTGGTTTTTTAGAATCCATGTATAAGTGAGGTCATACAGTATTTTTCTTTCTCTAATTTATTTCACTCAACATAATGCCCCCCAAGGCCTATCCATGTTGTAGCAAATAACAAGATTTCATTCTTTTTTATGGCTGAATAGTGTTCCATTGTGTGTATTCATATATACTGTAATTTTATCTATTCATATATCAATAACTAATTGTTTCTTCTATCTTGACTGTTGCAAATAATGCTTCAATGAACATGGGGATGCATATATATGTTGACTTATTATTTTTGTTTTCTTTTAATAAATAACCAAAAAGTGGAATGGCTGGATCATATGGTAGTTCTATTATAAATATCTTGAGAAACCTCCCACATCATTTTTCACAGGGGCTCCAATTTACACTCCCATCAACACTAGTTCTTTCTTTATTTTGATTGATTGATTGATTATAGTAACTCTAACAGGTATTACAGGATATCTCATTGTGGTTTTGATTTGCAATTCCCTCATAATTAGTGATGTTGAGTGCATTTCTTGTACCTGTTGCTCATACCTATGTCTTCTTTAGAAAAATATGTCTTCAGTTCCACTGTCCGTGTTTTATTTGGATTGGGTTTTTTGTTTTGTTTGCTATTGAGCTACATGAGTTCCTTATGTATAGTGGATATTAACACCTTATCATATATATGATTTGCAAATATTTTTTTCCCATTCAGTAGGTTGCCTTTTCTTTTTGATGATTATTTTCTTTGCTGTGCAGAAGTTTTTAGTTTGAAGTAGTTCCATTTGTTTAATTTTGCTTTTGGAGTCAGAGCCCTAAAATCATTGTCAAGACCAATCTCAAGCTTACTGCCTGTGTGTTCTTCTAGAAGTTTCACGGTTTCAGGTCTTACAGTCAGGTCTAGTCCATTTTGACTTCATTTTAATGTATGGTGAAAATAGCCATCCAGTTTCATTTTTTTGCATGTGTCTGTTTTCCCAACACCATTTACTGAAGAGACTGTCATTTCCCCATTGTATCTTCTTGGTCCCTTTGGCATAAATTAAAGGACCATATTTGTTTTGGTTCATTCTGGAGTTCTCTACTCTATTCTATTGATCTATGTGTCTCTTTTTATGCCAATACTATACTCTTTTCATTACTATGAGTTGGTAATAGAATTCGAAATCAGGAAGCATGATGCTTCCAGATTTGTTCTTTCTCAAGATTGTTTTGGCCATTAGGGGTCTTTTGTGGTCCCATACAAATTTTAGGATACAAATAGTTCTCGTTGTATGAAAAACACCTTGGAATTTTGATAGGAAATGCATTGAATCAGTAGATTGTTTTCAGTAGTATGGAAAATAAATAATATTAATTATTCTAATGTATTATAATCATAATATGCCCCCTGCTTGGCAGGAGGCCTGCTTCTCCCTCTCTCACTCTCTCTGCTTGAGTTCCCTCTCTTGCTGTGTCTCTCTCTGTCAAATAAATAAATAAAATCTTTAAAAAAAGAAATAAGGAAAAATAACATGGAATATCTTACATTTAATTGTGTCATCTTCAATTTCTTTCATCAATGTTTTATAGTTTCCAGAGTATAGGTCTTTCACCTCTTTGTTAAAATTATTTCTAGGTTGGGGTTCCTAGGTGGCTCAGTTGGTTAAGAGTCTGACTCTTGATTTTTGTTCAGGTCATGATTTCAGGATTGTGGGACAGAGCCCCATGTTGGGTACTATGCCTAGCACAGAGTCTGCTTGTCCCTCTCCCTCTGCTTCCCAACCCACTCATGCTCTTTCAAGGGAAAAAAATATTATATCTTTTAAAAAATATTCCTAGGTATTTTATTCTTTTTCATGCAATTGTAAATGGGATTGTTTTCTTAAATTCTTTTTCTGATAGTTTGTTATTAGTGTACATAAGCACAATACAATTTATATATTGATTTTGTATCTTACAACTTTATTAAATTTATTGATTAGTTCTAACAGTTTTTAGTGGAGTATTTAGGGTTTTCTGTATATAGTATCATGTCAACAACAAAGAGTGATAGTTTTACTTCTTTCTTTCTAATGTGTATGTCTTTTCTTTATTTTTCTTGCCTAATTGCTCTTGCTGGGACTTCCAATACTATGATGAATGAAAATAGGGATAATTGACATCTTTGTCTTTTTCCTGATTTCTTTTTTAAAGATTTTATTTATTATTTGACAGAGAGAGACACAGCAAGAGAGGGAACTCAAGCAGAGGGAGTGAGAGAGGGAGAAGCAGGCCTCCTGCCAAGCAGGGGGCCCAATATGGGACTTGATCCCAACACCCTGGGATCATGACCTGAGCTGAAGGCAGATGCTTAAGGACTGAGCCACCCAGGTGCCTCATTGTTCCTGATTTCTTGATTTGTACATGAACTATCCTTGTATCCCTGGAATGAATTCCAGTTGATCATGGTGTACGTATTATAGAAAATGTAGAAAGATGTTGCTGAAATCAGTTTGCGAATATTTTGTTCAAGACTTTTGCATCTATATCCATCAGTGGTATTTACCTGTAATTTTCAAATTTTCATTTCCTTCCTCCCTCCCTCCTCTTTCCTTCTTTCTTTCTTTCTTTCTTTCTTTCTCTCATCTTTCTTTGTCTGGTTTTGGTATCAAGGTAATGCTGGCCTTGTGTTTGGAAGTAAAATGTGTTTGGAAGTAAAATGTGTTTGGAAGCATCCCTTCTTCTTCTGTTTTTTGCAAGAGTTTGAGAAGGATTTGTATTAATTCTTCTTTGAATGTTTTTTTTTTTTTTAAATTCACCAATGAAGTTTGTGGTCCCAGAGTTTTGTTTGTTGGGAAGTTTTTGATTACTCACTTAATCACCTTACTAGATAGTGGTCTGTTCAAATTTTATACTTCATGATTTGTTCTAGGTTGTCCAATTTGTTATTGTATAATTGCTCATGGTAATCTTTTATGTTCCATTGTGTTTCTGTGGTATCAGTTATAATTTCTCTTTTATTTTTTATTTTATTTATTTGAGCCTTATCTCTCTCTCTCTCTCTCTCTTTTTCTTGGTGAGTGCAGCTTAAAGTCTGGCTATTTTGTCTATATTTTCAAAAAGCTAGTTCTAAGTTTTATTGATTTTTTCTATTGTACTTTATGGTTTTATTTCATTTATTTCTGTTTCAGTCTTTCCTTCTACTAACTTTGAGCTTCATTTTTTTTTCTTTTTTAGTTGCTTAAGGTATGAAGTTAGTTTGTTTATTTGAGATTTTTCTTTTTCTTTGAGCTAGGCATTTATCACTATGAACTTCCCTCTTAGAACTGCTTTTGCTGCATCAGTAAATTTTGGTATATTGTATTTCCAATTTCATTTGTCTCAAGATATTTTTTAAATTTCTCTTTTTGACTTCTTCTTTGGTCCATTGGTTACTCAGTATCAGATTTACTTTCTTGTTGATGATATTGATATTTAGTTAGAAAGTTCAGACCTTTTCTGAAACCAGAATCATATTCTATGTGCCTACTCAAGGTCTCAATTTTTACTAAAATTCAACATGTGTAAACTGAAACAACAATCTCTCTACCACCACCACCACCATTACCATATAAGCAAACACAACTGAAGGGAAGTGTTCCACTATTTAAATGCTTCCTATTGAGTTTTGCAAACAAACAATGTAAGTGTTATCCTTAACACATCCCCCTTAATTTCCATATCCTATCCATCATCAAATTCTTACATTTACCTGCTATATTTATATGAATATATTCATGTATAATCAGTTCTACTTCTAATACACTACCCAAAGCTACTACTATATCTGTCTGGAATAGACAAGATAGCCTCTTAACCTTAACCTTGTTTTCACTCATCCCCCCTTCCCTAAACCATTTGCTATCCATACAGCAACTGGAGTTATCATTTTATACTGAAAATCCAACCATGTCACTCTTCAAAACATTCTATGACATTTCTTTGCATTTAGGAATAAGAGTTAACCCTCAACTCTATGGTCAACTAATCTTTGACAAAGCAAGAAAGAAAGTCCAATGGAAAAAAGACAGTCTCTTCAACAAATGGTGTTGGGAAAATTGGACAGCCACATGCAGAAGAATGAAACTGGACCATTTCTTACACCACACATGAAAATAGATGCAAAATGGATGAAGGACCTCAATGTGAAAAAGGAATCCATCAAAATCCTTGAGGAGAACACAGGCAGCAACCTCTTTGACCTCAGCCACAGCAACTTCTTCACCAAAGGCAAGGGAAGCAAGGGTAAAAATGAACTATTGGGAGTTCATCAAGATCAAAAGCTTTTGCACAACAAAGGAAACAGTTAACAAAACCAAAAGAAAACTGACAGAATGGGAGAAGATATTTGCAAATGACCTATCAGATAAAGGACTAGTATCCAAGATCTATAAAGAACTGATCAAACTCAACACCCAAAGAACAAATAATCCAATCAAGAAATGGGCAGAGGACATAAACAGACATTTCTGCAAAGAAGACATCCAGATGGCCAACAGACACATGAAAAGGTGCTCCACATCACTCGGCATCAGGGAAATACAAATCAAAACCACAATGAACTACCACCTCACACCAGTCAGGATGGCTAAAATTAGCAAGTCAGGAAATGACAGATGCTGGCAAGGATGCAGAGAAAGGGGAACCCTCCTACACTGTTGGTGGGAATGCAAGCTGGTGCAACCACTCTGGAAAACAGCATGGAGGTTTCTCAAAAACTTGAAAATAGAGCTACCTTATGACCCAGCAATTGCACTACTGGGTATTTACTCTAAAGATACCAATGTAGTGATCTGAAGGGGCATGTGCACCCAAATATTTATAGCAGCAATGTCCACAATAACCAAACTATGGAAAGAACTTAGATGTCCATCAACAGATGAATGGATAAAGAAGGGGTGGTATATATATACGATGGAATACTATGCAGCCATCAAAAGAAATGAGATCTTGCCATTTGCAACGATGTGGATGGAACTAGGGGGTACTATGCTTAGTGAAATAAGTCAATCAGAGAAAGACAACTATCATATGATCTCCCTGATATGAGGAAGTTGAGAGGCAATGTGGGGGGTTGGGGGTTGGAAAAGAATAAATGAAACAAGATGGGATTGGGAGGGAGACAAACCATAAGATACTCTTAATCTCACAGAACAAACTGAAGGTAGCTGGGGGGAGGGCGGTAGGGAGAGGGTAGTGGTGTTATGGACATTGGGGAGGGTATGTGTTATGGTGAGTACTGTGAAGTGTGTAAACCTGGCAATTCACAGACCTGTACCCCTGGGGCTAATAATACATTATATGTTAATAAAAAAATAAAAAATAATTAAAATGCAAAAAAAGAGTTAATCTTTTTTTACAACCTCCAAGGTATTTTATTGTCTATAACATATATGTACAGAACTTTATTTAAATCCAATCCACTTCTCACTTTCCAGGGTGTTTCAGCTATTTTGGCTTTCTTTCAATTCTCAAACACCCATGTTACTGCCTACCATGGGGCCTTTGCATATACTCTTGTCTTCACCCAGAATATTGGTTAGGGGTGTCTAATTGAGAGTAAACTGATGTCCCCCTTACCTGGTGGAATCCAGAAGGTAGCAAATGTCCAAATATGGCAATAAATGATAAATAGTTTAGGCACAGATTTAGACTTCAGACAGCCTAAAGGAAGCTCCTTGTGTCCCTGAGAGGGACATGGATAGCTGAGATAAAACTAGATCTCATGGAGTTTGGAGTTGTGAAGAAAATGTAACATAAATGAGCTATGTATTAGATGGTAACCTGGATAAATGAAGACCCACCCAGATATCACCTTCTCTCACTGATGCCTACATACTACATAGCCTCCAAACTAACCCTGAAACTCAGATTCAACCCTGGAAGATGAGGTAACTGTTGGTGGAATGAGGGCTCATGGTAAAAGTTAAGTTCTGTTATATAAAAATAAGTTTTATTTCTTATGCACTTGTGTTTTTGCACTGAAATCTGTACTCTACGCACTAAGTACACATTATCTGTTATTTTGAGTGATTATTTGATTAATGTCCATTTATTCCACAACATTATATAGTTTGTGTGAATTAAGACTGTATTTTCTATCATTTATTAATATAACCCCCAAACCTAGCAGTTCATGATACAGAGTAGGAAATATGTTTATTTTCTAAGAGGATAATTAATCCAAAGTTAAACTGAAAAATGGTTTGTAAAAAACAAACCCATTGTATTAGTTTCATAGGACTTCTATAACAAAGTACCACAATGTCGGTGTCTCATTCCATCAGAAATTTATTGTCTCACAGTTCCGAAAGCTAGAAGTCTGAAATCAGTGTGTTAGTAGGGCCAAGATCCCTCTGAAATCTATAAGAAAATCTTTCCTTGCCCCTTCTTAACTTCTCTTGTTTGCTGGCAATCTTTGGTATTTTTTGGCTTAAGGCTGCATAACTCCAATTTCTACCTTTGTCATTATATGGTGTTCTCTGTACATGTCTTTATGTCTTCATATGGTTATGTTATTATAAAAATTTCAATCATTTTGGATTATGAGCCCACTCTACTCCAGTATGACCTCATCTTTAATTACATCTGTAATGAACTATTTCCACAAAAGATACTAATAAATTCAACACTTGGAATTTGGACTTCAACTTTTTTTTTTTTTTTTTTGGAAAGGGGAGACACAATTCAACATAAAGTACCTACATTCCTCATATCTTTCAGTGGTGACATTGAGTACCAGGCTATGTGTTTGCTATTGTATATTCATTATATCAATCATTCAATCTTCACACAAAATATATCTCCATTTTACAAAAAAGAGAATGGAGATTCGGTAAGTTAACTCACTTATTTAAGGACATTTAGCTAATTAGTAGTGAGTTTGGATGTGTCTCACTGCATATAGCATGATGTCTCAGAAATTTGAAGACAATGAAATTTCTATTTTTGTCTTTCCCCCACCTATGAACAAATATATGAAATTAAAGCTTTACTCAGTGTTGGTATACACATTTTTTATTTTATTGGTGCAACACTGATTGAAAATATGTTATATATACTACATGATAGGTAATCAAAATAATAAGGATACTCTTACATCTTTTGAGGACTCAAGTTTTGAAAGCATTTCTGTCGCTCTCGCCAGCAAGAACGACCCGCAAACGTGATGAGGAGCAAACTTCTTTATTAGGGTTTCTATTAGCGTCTGACGTCTCAAGCAAGTTCTGGCAATATATACATGTAGGCGGTCCAGCCCAGCTATCTAGTCACTGCCCTGTGCACTCAGTCTCCTCGTGAACCCTTATGTAACCACAGAGGGCTCTATTGTTCTCAAGCAGTAATCATGCATTTCTCTCTTGGCTCCTGGTGCTGTTCATGTGCTAGCCACGAGCGCACCCATACCCTACCTAGCCAATCATTCTCACTTCCTTAATCTCAGGCATTTTCGTCTACGTGACTCCTTGCATCTGCTGGATGGCTCTCCACACATTTCCATGTAAATTTGTAAATTTTATAAGTTATGTGACCATAAACTTATATTTCACTAATAATTGGAAACAAATAATACAAAGTGGATCAATTTACCCAGCCAAATAAGACAAATACGACTGATCATGGAGATCAGTGCAAGGTATCTCTTTCTAGTCTCACTATCTCTGATTAAACAAAAAGCATTTTTCCCCTTAAGAATGATTTATGGCTCTTACTTCTAGTATCTTATCCCATTTGTAAGTATGTTGTCTACTTGGTGTAAGGTTAAATGGCTGGTGACTCTGCATTACAAAACTCCGAACTGTCTGGGGTGGAAATGGGGCCACATTACTTAAACACTTAATGGTTGACTTTGTGCTATCTGTACATCCTTGTTGGGGGGGGTAAGATTTTATAATTTACTATAATAAATAAAGAATCACATGTTAGCTTATAGGGGAAAAATCAATATTGAAGATAATCCCAGAATGACATTTGTAACAACCAGCTGTTCATCTGCTATATAAAATTATAACTCCCACTGGTTTTATTCCATTGCATATTCTATGAACAAGTGTCATAGCAAAATGTGCTAAGAAAATTTTCAAGAGTTCTGATATTCTTAACAGATGTGGCCTCTGAACAAATTGCTGGGTATCCTATGCTTGTTTTCTCTCTGTCTTTCTGTGAAATAAAGCATCTTCCTTCTATAAGGACTCGGTAACCTTGTACTGTCTCCTAGTAGTCTTCCAAATCTGTTCTACCTAAATGATGTTCTGAGCTTCTCTTTTGACTCTCCTCATTATAAAACTCTCTGTGAATCTTTTATATTCCAAATGACTAGCTAGAGATGACAGATAATATGCTATTCTATAGAGAAAGATTGATATATCAATTAAAAATGTACTCTGCGGAATGATATATTTGATAAGGGGTTGATATAAAAAATATATAAAATGTATACACCTCAACACCAAAAAACCCCCAAAAAACAAAAAAACCAAAAACAAACAAACAAAAAACCCAAACAATCTGATTTAAAAATGGGCAGGGCACCTGGGTGGTTCAGTTGGTTAAGTGCCTTTGGCTCAGGTCATGATCCCAGGGTCCTGGAATAGAGTCCTGCATCATGCGCTCTGCTTGGCAGGGAAACTGCTTGTCCCCCTGTTCCTCCCTCTGCTTTCTTTCTCTTTCATGTCGTATAAATAAATAAAAATCTCTTAAAAATTAAAAAAATAAAAATGGACAGAAGACCCAAATAGACTTTTTTCCAAAGAAAACATACAGATGACCAATAGACACATGAAAAAAAATGCTTTACATCCCTAATCACCAGGGAAATGCAAATTAAAACCACAATGAGATATCACCTTACAGCTGTCAGAATGGCTAAGTCAAAAAGACAAGAAACGAGTGTTGGCAAGGATGTGGGGAAAAAGGAACCCTTGTGTACTGTTGGTGGAAATGTGAATTATAGAGTCACTGTGGAAAACAGTATGGTGGTTCTTCAAAAAGTTAAAAATAAAAATACTATATGACCCAATAATTCCACTACTCAGTATTTATCCAAAGAATACAAAAGCACTAATTTAAAAACATACATGCATCTCTATGTTTATTGCAACATTATTTATGATAACCAAGACATGGAGACATGGAAGCAACCTAACTGTACATCAACAGACAATGGATAAGGAATATGTCATATATATATATAATTCAGCCATAAAAAAGAAAGAAATCTTGCATTTGTAACAACATGGATGGACATAGATGGTATTGTGCTAAGTGAAATTAGTAAGGCTGAGAAATATAAATACCATATGATTTCACACATATGGAATCTAAAAACCAAAATACATAAAGAAAAAGCAGAATTGACCTGTAAATACAGATAATAAGCTGATGGCTACCAGAGGGAAGGGGAGTGGAGACAGGCAGAATGAGGAAAGGAGAAGGGAAATGTGGGTTTTTAGTTATGGAATGAATAAGTCATGGTAATAAATGACAAAACATCAGGAATATAGTCAATGACATTTAAATAGTGTTGTACAGTGAGAGATGGTGAGCATAGCATAATCTATAGAGAATCTGAATCATTATGCTGTACATTAGAATTCATAACATTGTTTGTCAACTATACTCAAATACAATAAAATTTTAAAAATGTACTCAGCTATAAAGAAAATCTTACTATAAAAGCTTAAAGAGGTAAGTTTGGGGTCAGCAATCTAAGGTTATTACTATGGTGACATTAATTCCAATTTTCAAATTGCCTTTCTCAGCAATATAGCCTTTTACTCTCATGCTGGTTGCCTCATGTGTGAGATAACTACACTATCTCTGTGTCTCACAGTTGAGATCCTGGCACCAAAAAAGGGGAGTTTGAAGGGCCAAAATGGTGTAGGACTTTCTCTTAGCTAGATTTCACCTTTCAAATCAGGAAGGTATGCCCTTTCCAGAGACTTCCTCATACATTTCATTGAGAAAAGTTATGTCTCATGGGTACTCCTAATTATTTAATGCAGCTACAGGGAAACTAGAAAATGAGAGTTGTTTTTATCTGGCACATTACTACCATGAGAAAAATAAGGTTTCTGTTAGTAAGGAAAAAGGAAGAGATATCACAGATATGATAAGCAAGCAGAAACAACATCTGCCTAATAGGTATTTTGACACTACATGAGAAAGAAGAGTGGAGGGAAAGAGGGAAGGAAGCAATGAAGTAAAAAAAAAAAAAAGAAGAAGAAGAAGAAGAAAGGAAAGACATCAGTGAAAAGACCATAGAAGAGATATTTTGGAGAATAAGAGGCTTTTTCTGAGACCATTCAATATCCATATAGATAGAAGCCCACATCATTAATATAATAAGAGATATCCATTACTGAATGCCTACTTGATGCTATGCATTAAAGGTATTTTATTTTCACAATAACTCTAGAAGAGTGCAGGCTTCTTGTGATACCATATAAGAAGTACTAAAAATAAGACACATTTGCAATGGAAACACAGAAGACAAATGTATATAATTTATATCTGAGCCTTGTAAAAGTTGAGATTGTATCTGTCTTCAAGATTCTTATATTGGTAGTATAAAAGAATATGGTATGGTAGAAAGGACAGATGACAAATCTAGGTCTTATTGTAACCCAGTAAAAAAAAAGGTATGGTTGAATTTATACTAGGCCTATATGTTATTGTTGCTTTTGAAACTTTGCATCATGTCTACCTACTGCAGACAAATGTGGCCTGATTTTTCCAGCACTGTCTTGGAAGTACACTATCATCATTTGTCTTGACAGAATTGCTCATTTTGGGGCATCTGTCAATAACAATCCCACAAGAACCAAATTTCTTTCTCAATCTTTTAAAACATTTATTTTACTTGGATTTTTGTTTATGTGGCCAGTGTGTGGAGTTTTTTTGGTTTGCTTGTTTGTTTGTTTATTGTTGTTGTTGTTTGCATTTTACCCAATTCAGGTAAGTTAGCCATCACTTGATCTGAATTGCAACCACTGTTATTCGTTACCATTCACAAGAAAATATTGCTTTTGCAAAGACTGCAAGAGGATGTTTTGTGTACCTTTCTGAAAAACAATGCAGATTGAAAAGCTTCCTAATGCATTTGAAAATGTTTGCTTTTTATTTTTTTTAAATTTTTATTATTTAAATTTTTAAAATTCAATTTAATTAGCATATAGTGTATTATTAGCTTCAGAAGTAGAATTTAGTGATTCATCATTTGGAAATAATAACTAGTGCTCATTACATAAAGTGCGCTCCTTACTGCCCATCGCCCAATTATACCTTTCCTCCCAACGTGGCTCCAGCAACCCTCAGTTTGTTTCCTATAATTCAGTGTCTCTTATGGTTTGCCTCACTCTCAATTTTCATCTTATTTTATTTTTCCTTCCTTTCCCTTATGTGCATCTGTTTTGTTTTATTAAGTTCCACATACTAGTGAAATCATATGGTATTTTTTAATTTTTTTAGGTTTTTTAAGATTTTATTTATTTGACAAAGAAAGTACAAGCAGGGGGAGCATCAGACAAAGGGAGAAGCAGGCTTCCTGCTGAGCAGGGAACCTGGTGCACAAGTCCATCCCAGGACCCCAGGATCATGACTGGAGCTGACAGCAGCTGCTTAATCCACTGAGCCAACCCAGTGTCCGGTATTTATCTTTTAAAAGAGCACCAAGTGGGGGCGCCTGCGTGGCAGAGTTGGTTAAGTATGGAACTCTTAGTTTCAGCTCAGTTCATGTCAGGGGTTCAGAGATCAAGCCCCATGTCAGGCTGCATGTCCGGGGTTGGGGAGGGGGTTGGAGTATGCTTGAAGATTCAGTCCCTCTTCTCCTCCTTCCTTTCTCTCTCTCTCTCTCTCTCTTTCTCTCTCTCCAATAAATAAATAAATAAATAAATAAATAGCTGTTTTAAAAAATGAGTACCAGGTATTCAGTGCTACTTACAAGACTGCCATTGTGAAAAATATGAAGGAATGAACTGAGTATTTGGACACTCTCTTAATATGTTCTTAACAAAAGAGAGATTTCTCAAGGTCTTTACAAGTGTGCTTTCCTCTCTACATCAGACATTTAAATATCTCAGTTTTTTGTCTACTTTTGTTGTATTTGGCTTTTTTAAAAAATTAGTTTGTAATTCAGGTAATCAGATATTGTCTCAACAGTGGAAGATAGCATAGATGCTAGTGTTATTTTGACTTTTCAACAGTGGAAATTTCGTGAGTGCTTTTAGGCCAGAAATAAATATACTGTAGATAAACACATATCTGGTTCACTTTTATTTTCTAGATCAATCTGGTATCAATAGTTGATGAAATTGTTGTGATCATCATTTCCTTGGGATTTAATTAAGACTATAAATTCCTGAAACCATGAATCTCATCATCTGTATATTCTAAACTACATGTACTGTGAACTATGAACCTTATCCTCTCAACTGGCTAAGCAACATGTGCATTTGGTGTGATTGCACTGGGGAAAAGAGTCTCTTCATAATTCTGTCCCTGATTTGAGCTCTAGCTCTAATTCTTCTTTTTTTTTTTTTAAAGATTTTATTTATTCATTTGACAGAGACCACAAGTAGGCAGAGAGGCAGGCGGGGGGGCGGGGGGAAGCAGGGTCCCCGCTGAGCAGAGAGCCCGACGCGGGGTTCGATCCCAGGACCCTGGGATCATGTCCTGAGCTGAAGGCAGAGGCCTTAACCCACTGAGCCACCCAGGGGCCCTTAGCTCTAATTCTAATCAGCTCCTGAAATGACTTACTCATCCTGCATGTGTAGCTATGCATCGTCACTGACCCTGAGACTTACGAAGAAGTCTCTAAGGACAGGCACCTGGGTGGCTCAGTGGATTAAAGCCTCTGCCTTCGGATCAGGTTATGATCCCAGGCTCTTGGGATACAGGCCCACATCAGGCTCTCTGCTCCGTGGGAAGCCTGCTTCCCCCTCTCTCTCTGCCTGCCTTTCTGCCTCCTTGTGATCTCTGTCTGTCAAATAAATAAAAATCTTAAAAAAAATTCTCTAAGGACTTACAAAAGTAAGGCATGAAGCTGACTATTGAGTCTGATCTGATTTCCAGAGTGTTTTTAAGGAAGTACACACCCCATTCATCACAGAAACTATATGTAGGTTTACAACAGCCCGTATTCTATGGGCTTAAAGCATGAGCAAAACAGAATTAATCAGGATTGAGTATCAACAATGCTGCTTCTAAACTGCTTACTCCACCTCCAGGAATTGGTTTCAATTTCAGTTTAAACAACATGATTCCCTTCATTCTCAAATACATTGCAGGCCTATTCCATATATCCAAACAAATGGAAGTTATATCACAGCAGCCACTTTCAAAAGGACCACCTTCTTTTTCTTTTTTTTTAAATTTATTTTTTATTTATTTTCAGCATTACAATATTCATTATTTTTTCAACACACCCAGTGCTCCATGCAATCTGTGCCCTCTATAATACCCACCACCTGATATCCCAACCTCCCACTCCCCCGCCACTTCAAACCCCTCAGATTGTTTTTTAGAGTCCATAGTCTCTCATGGTTCACCTCCCCTTCCAATTTCCCCCAACTCCCTTCTCCTAACTCCCCATGTCCTCCATGCTATTTGTTATGCTCGACGAATAAGTGAAACCATATGATAATTGACTCTCTCTGCTTGACTGATTTCACTCAGCATAATCTCTTCCAGTCCCATCCATGTTGCTACAAAAGTTGGGTATTCATCCTTTCTGATGGAGGCATAATACTCCATAGTGTATATGGACCACATCTTCCTTATCCATTCATCCATTGAAGGGCATCTTGGTTCTTTCCACAGTTTGGCGACCGTGGCCATTGCTGCTATAAACATTGGGGTACAAATGGCTCTTCTTTTCACGACATCTGTATCTTTGGGGTAAATACCCAGTAGTGCAATTGCAGGGTCATAGGAAAGTTCTATTTTTAATTTCTTGAGGAATCTCCACACTGTCCTCCAAAGAGGCTGCACCAACTTGCTTTCCCACCAACAGTGTAAGAGGGTTCCCCTTTCTCCACATCCCTTCCAACACATGTTGTTTCCTGTCTTGTTAATTTTGGCCATTCTAACTGGTGTAAGGTGATATCTCAATGTGGTTTTAATTTGAATCTCCCTGATGGCTAGTGATGATGAACATTTTTTCATGTGTCTGGTAGCCATTTGTATGTCTTCATTGGAGAAGTGTCTGTTCATATCTTCTGCCCATTTTTTGATGTGATTGTCTGTTTTGTGTGTGTTGAGTTTGAGGAGACCATTATAGATCCTGTATATCAACCTTTTGTCTGTACTGTCATTTGCAAATATCTTCTCCCATTCTGTGGGTTGCCTCTTTGTTTTCTTGACTGTTTCCTTTGCTATGCAGAAGCTTTTGATTTTGATGAAGTTCCAAAAGTGCATTTTTGATTTTGTTTCCTTTGCCTTTGGAGACATATCTTGAAAGAAGTTGCTGTGGCTGATATCGAAGAGATTACTGCCTATGTTTTGAAACTGGAGCACAATCACAAGGAAAAGCTCAGAAGGAATTCAAACACCTGGAAGCTAAAGACCACCTTGCTTAAGAATGCTTGGATCAACCAGGAGATCAAAGAAGAACTGAAACAATTCATGGAAACCAATGAGAATGAAGACACTTCGGTCCAAAACCTATGGGATACAACAAAGGAGGTCCTAATGGGGATATATATAGCCATCCAAGCCTCCCGCAAAAAAAATTGAAAAGTCCAGAGCACAGCAGCTGTCTCTACACCTTAAAGAACTGGAGAATAAACAACAAATCAAACCAACTCCACACATAAGAAGGTAAATCATCAAGATTAGAGCTGAGATCAATGAGGTAGAAACCAGAGATACAGTAGAATGTATCAATGAAACTAGAAGCTGGTTTTTTGAAAGAATCAATAAGATCGATAAACCATTGGCCACACTAAGCCAAAAGAAAAGAGAGAAAGCCCAAATTCATAAAATTATGAATGAAAAGGGAGAGATCACAACTAACACCAAGGAAGTAGAAACAATCATCAGAAGTTATTATCAACAGTTATATGCCAATAAGCTAAGCAACCTAGATGAAATGGATGCATTCCTGGAAAACTATAAACTCCCAAAATTGAACCAGGAAGACATTGACAACCTGAATAGACCGATATCTAGTAATGAGATTGAAGCGGTGATCAAAAACCTCCCAAAAAACAAGAGCCCAGGACCTGACGGATTCCCTGGGGAATTCTACCAAACTTTCAAAGAAGAAATAACACCTATTCTCCTGAAGCTGTTTCAAAAAATTGAAGCAGAAGGAAAACTTCCAGACTATTTCTAAGAAGCCAGCATTACCCTGATCCCCAAACCAGGCAAAGACTCTACCAAAAAGGAGAATTTCAGACTAATATCACTGATGAATATGGATGCTAAGATTCTCAACAAGATCCTAGCAAACAGGCTCCAACAGCACATTAGAAAGATTATCCACCATGACCAGGTAGGATTCATCCCTGGGTTACAAGGATGGTTCAACATTCGCAAATCAATCAATGTGATACAACAAATTAATATGAGAAGAGAGAAGAACCACATGGTCCTCTCAATCGATGCAGAAAAAGCATTTGACAAAATCCAGCATCCGTTCCTGATTAAAACGATTCAAAGTATAGGGATAGAGGGAACATTCCTGAACTTCATCAAATCTATCTATGAAAGACCCACAGCAAATATCATCCTCAATGGGAAAAAGCTTGCAGCCTTCCTGTTGAGATCAGGAACAAGACAAGAATGCCCACTTTCACCACTCTTGTTCAACATAGTATTAGAAGTCCTAGCAACAGCAATCAGAAAACAAAGAGAAATAAAAGGTATCCAAATTGGCAATGAAGAAGTAAAACTCTTTCTCTTCGCAGATGACATGATTCTTTATATGGAAAACCCAAAAGACTCCACCCCCAAACTACTAGAACTCATACAGCAATTCAGCAACGTGACAGGATACAAAGTCAATGTACGGAAATCAGTGGCTTTCTTATACACTAACAATGAAAATACAGAAAGGGAAATTAGAGAATCAATTCCATTTACTATAGCACCAAGAACCATAAGATACTTGGGAATAAACCTAACCAAAGGGGACTACCTTATTTTTCAATAGACAATGTGTATGCAATATGAATTGCTATAATCACAAACTCTTTTATGGTCTTACCATAACAGATCTTTTTTAAAGAAGATTTTTATTTATTCATTTGACAGAGATCTCAAGTAGGCAGAGAGGCAGGCAGAGAGAGAGGGAAGCAGGCTCCCCACCGAGCAGAGAACCCAATTCGGGGCTTGATCCCAGGACCCTGGGATCATGACCTGAGCCGAAAGCAGAGGCTTTTACCCACTGAGCCACCCAGGCGCCCCCATAACTGATCTTTGTTAACAATATTTTTTAATTACAAAAGTAAATATATTTCAAATGCAGAAAATCGTTAAAACAGTAAAGAGTACAAGGACCAAAACATTTTATGTAATACTACCACCCAGAGATAATCATTGTTAACATGTTTGTATATATATATGTATATACATGTATAGATTTAGTTACATTTATAACTACATTTCTGTATATATTCTAAAGTGTTATCATATTGCACATATTTCTGATCCTCAAATTTTTAACTTAACATTGGATTGTTTTTTCCCATGTCAACAGATATTCTCCAAAAATGTGATTTTTAAAGGCAGTATATACATTACCTCTATATAGAGTTACTATAATTTACTTAAAACAATTTTCCATAGCTGGACATTTTGATTGTTTTAAATTTTCATTATTATAAATAATATTATAATAAAAATCCTCATGTATTAATTTTTGTATACGTATCTGATTATTTCCTTAGTATAAATACCCAGGAAAGTAATTGCTAGATGAAAGATCATGCATATTATAAGACTTTTTATGCTTTTTGTCAAGCTAGACCTGGGCAAATACATGTTTGCATTATATGTTTATATTATGTTGCTGTAGAAAGAGTATACATCAGTGTTTGTTTTTGTTTTTGTATGAAGAAAGAGCTATACATATATTCAAAGATTTATATAGGTTATTATTTTTGCACATGATACAATGTCTGTATGTAAGTGCATTTATTTCTTTCTGGCCAATATTGTAGGCCAAATCGATATTGCATATATTTATTTTTTGATTAAATTCAGGACACTACCCAGAAGCTTCCAGGTGAACACAAATATCACCAGGGAGTGGGGAAAAGCAGAGCACCAGCAGAACTGAGCATTTTCAGAATATGTGTACCCTGGACAAACAATAGAAGTGAAAGTGCAATGGGGTCAAAATGACAAGGGTTTTTCAACAAGTGTATATAAGTGTTTGCTTTATACAAGTTATTATGCTAACTACCCTGTATTTGCATGTGCATAGGCTTGGGGAGATTGAGGCAAAGTCATATATACAAAAAGAAAAACAGAAGCTTTTCTTTCAAGGACTGCCAGTGTAAGGGCCTTGGGCAATGAGATAATCAGTAGAAAGTTTATATGGGGGATGTAGCAAGGTCATCTTACCAAGTAAAAGCAAATCCAGATGAATAGATTAAAACTAAAAATTAGTTTGTAATGATTACAATCTTAAGTTTGTTCTTATAACTCTATTTTAATCTCATTACTGTTACTTTAACATGAAAAAGTTTCCCTAAAATTATGCTATAATGCAAAAGAAACTATTCACACTAAATATAGATAAATACCACATTTTCAAATCAGTCCTGATGGCAATGTTCCATTGTGAAACATTGTTGTAGCAGGAGGAATAGTTTATCATAAAAGGCAGACAGCTTTACAATTGAGGTGGAAGTAAAGAGAGGTCCCTCAAATTCCCAGAAAGCATTTGTGCTTTGACTTATTAAACCTTATATTGATTCTTTAACTATCAATGATATCATTGGCACTGTGTTAGGTTCTGTGAAGACAAAGACAAAGCAAAGTGTCTTCCTTTATCTAATAAAGAAAAGCAGCAGGAAATAATAATATATAATTAATATTGAAAACTTAATATATGTATTAGGTTTTTTGGCTGCAAGAAACAGAAAATGACTATGCCTTAATTAGGGATAGATGGGTAGTTCATGCACTCACAGTCAAATGGGACCAGAGAAACCAAGTTGAAGGTTTCACAGGTTGCACTGATGAGAGATCACAGACTCTGGGAACTATACCTACAACTTACACCACCACTGACTCCAGTAATTGGGCATGGTTGCTTCTACTGCCATCACCCATCACCAAAATTACTTCTGAAATACCTGTGTCCTCACATTTCTAGCTTCCATTCAAAGTAGGTGATTTTGACTGGCAGAGTCTTAATATCCTTGTGCTTTACTTGCAAGGGAAGTTGGTGAAGGGAATATCTGGTTTCAGTTTCAGTAGTGGGAGCTGGGATATGCCTCATAAAGTGAAGAATTGCCAAAATATAAGCAGATGTTCAAGATGCAGGGCATCTACAAAGAATTACAAGTATCCATTATGGTTAGAAACTGTGCTAGGTAATTTATATACCTTTTCTTTTTTTTTTTTTTCAATCTGCAGAGAACAGCTATGTTAGGTGGATGCATCAAGTCTAATCAGGCAAAGTGAGATGGGGGTAAACCTGACAAATTACCAGATTAGCCAAATTACCATTTCATTGGCCAGAACTACTCATGTAATCATGTCTAAAATAGAGGGCTGGGGAAGCATAATCCTCCATATACCCATAAGTAGAAAGAGAACCAGCTTTAAGGGGAATATTAATATATTAATAAAGTGTAAAAAGTAGGCACTATTTTTATTAGTACCTTCAATTTTGAGGAAATGTAAATACAGAGTTTAAGTCAGATAGTAGTAAATGACAAAACTGGAATTCAAACATGTTCTAAAATTACATTTTTAATAACATTAATATCTAATGTGCACTGAGAATCACTAAGTATTATCTTAATTTTAACAACTCTTTGTGACATATTTAATCAGTGTCTCAATTAAATAGATAAGGAAACAAGAGCTGTGAGAAGTTTGATAATTTGTTCAAGTTTACCCAGTTAGTACAGAATGAATCAAGCCTGAAAGCAGTAGTGCGATTTCAAAGCTCATATTTTAACTATTCTACTACACTGTCTCCACATACTCTACTTTCCTTTTTTTTTTTTTTAAAGATTTTCTTTATTTATTTGAGAGAGAGAGAACAGGAACAGGGTGAAGGGCAGAGGGGGGAAGTAGACCCCCCCCCCCCACTGAGTAAGGAGCCTGGTTGCAAGGTTGTATCTGGGACTTCAGGATCATGACCTGAGGTGAAGGCACACACTTAATGGATTGAGTCATCCAGACGCCACCATACTCTGCTTTCTAAGGCAGTATAAATAATGTATATTTACCAGCTTATTTGAATGAGTGTAATCAACTACTCAAAGTGGGTGTTTCATCATACATCTTTAGAGCATCGAGGGACTTTAGAGATTGTCTACTCCAATCATGCGTTTTTAGTTGTTTTATTTTTTTAATTTTTTCTTTTTAAAATTTTTTCTTGAAGTATAATTAATACACAGTATTATATTAGCTCTAGGTGTACTACATAATTCTACACATTACTGAGTGCTCATCCTGAAAACTCATTCTGTGGAGTTAATTTTAGAAAATATGATTTGAACCTCCTGGCATGAGTTGAAGGCATTTGCTGAAATGTCCGCATCAGCTTTGCCTCAACTTGTTGCTTGTGTGGTATTTGAGACAAAGCTCTCATGACCTTTATGAGGCTCTAGGGGGCAGGGATAATTATAACTTATCTTTTTCCTATATGTACTTTCTGAGTAACTGCACATATCTTGCACATATGGATGATTTAGTAGTTAATGTTTAAAAAGTAATAGCTCTCCTTTGTTCTGCTCCTTCCTTGCTTTGAATTGGTCAGTGCAAGCTCCAGATAATTTTCTCAATAAAAACCATGTCTAGACCCATGCAGTCACTGTTCTCCAGAGACCGTCCTGCACGTCCATTCAGCACTGAGTCTGAGGGTATTATTTTCAGTGCACAGTGACAGTATTCTCAATCCCTTTTAAATAAGGTCATCCATTCCCCCCCACCTACCCTTTGGCAATCACCAGTTTGTTCTCTGTATTTAAAAGTCTATGGCAGGGGAGGAGTCAAGATGGCAGAGAAATAGCAGGCTGAGACGATATCAGGTAGCAGGACATCAGCTAGATAGCTTATCAAACCATTCTGAACACCTACAAATCCAACAGGAGATCGAAGAGAAGAAGAGCAGCAATTCTAGAAACAGAAAATTGACCACTTTCTGAAAGGTATGACCAGCGGAGAATTGAATCCAAAGTGACGGGAAGATAGACCGCAAGGGGAGGGGCCAGCTCCCAGCAAGTGGCGGAGCAAGGGAGAACAAAATCAGAACTTTTAAAAGTCTGCTCCACTGAGGGACATTTTTCCAGAGGCTAAACAGGGGTGAATCCTGTCACCACCCAGGGACAGTGTGGTCTCAGGTCCCACGGGGTCACAGAAGGATCGGGGGTGTCTGTTACAGAGCTCACAGGTATTAGAGCAGGAAAGCCAGCTACAGAGATGGAGCTGAGGAGTGAGCTCTCAACTCGGGGTTACCTTATCATGATCAATGGCACAGGTCTCTGCTCTGCGAGCAGGGACCTCACAAGACCAGAGGACACTCACCTGTAAGAGCTCAGGGATCTGTGGGGTTTGGAGACTCCAGGCGGGGCTGTGTGCCAGAGACAGAGACACTTGGTCACAGGCTGGGTGAGCTCAGAGCATGGCCAGACCAGGGAGTTGGGAGTCATTGAGCGCTTTTCTCTGAGGACGCACTGAAGAGTCAGGCCCTGAGCTCCCAGCTCCTCCAGACCAGAGATTGGGAGGCTGCCATCTTCATTCCTGTCCTCTGGAACTCTATGGAAAGCATTCAGGGAACAAAAGCTCCCCAAAGTTAACCCGAACAGATTACTTAGCCTGGCCCCGGTAAGGGCAGTATAATTCTGCCTGGGGCAAAGACTCTTGAGAATGACTACAAAAGGCCCCACCTCCAGAAGATCAACAAGAAATCCAGCCAAGACCAAGTTCACTTACCAAGGAGAACAGCAGAATTCCAGATGAGGAGAAAGCGAAGCATGGAATCCATGGCTTTCTCCCGATGATTCTTTAGTCTTGCAAAGATAATTAATTTTTTTAATTTTATTTTTTTCTTCTCCTAAATTTTTTGAACTTTAACCCTTTCCTCTTTTAACATTTTTTAACTAGTTTACCTTAACAATACCTTTTAAACAAATCTTATTTGAACTGTCATTGTTGTAGTCGCATTTATCCTTCATTGTATCCAACTTTGTTTTGGAATACACGTGGGATTTTTTTTTTCTTCTAAAAAAATTTGGGATACAACTTCTTCTAATAAATCAAAGTATACCCTAAATCCAGCACAGGGCTTTGTTCTAGTCTCCAGCCTGAGCAAATTCTCTCCACTTTCTTTTTCTTTATTCTCCCAACCAATTTATCAACTCCTTTTTTATAATTTAAAAAAATTATTTTTTCATCTTTATAGTCATATTCCATCCCTTCATCATGTTTACCCTAATATATGTTTTTCATTCTTTAAAATTTTGGGAGGTAGTTTCTTCTAAGAGACCAAAATACAACAAAATTAACTGGGTGAACCTGTTCTATTCACCAGTCTATTATATATATTTTCTTTTTTATATTTTTCCTTTATTTTTTTCTCCTTTTATTTTTTTTTCCTAAACTTCTTTTAACCTCCTTTCTTCCCCCCACGATTTGGGGTCTCTTTTGATTTGGTTAAAGCACATTTTACTGGGAACTTTGCCACCCTTTTAGTATTTTATTTGCTCCTTCATATATTCTTATCTGGATAAAATGACAAGGTGGAAAAACTCACCACAAAAAAAAAAAAAGAAGAAGGGGCAGTGCCGAAGGCTAGGGACCTAATCAATATAGACATTGGTAATATATCAGATCTAGAGTTCAGAATGATGATTCTCAAGGTGCTAGCCAGGCACGAAAAAGGCATGGAAGATATTAGAGAAACCCTGTCTGGAGAAATAAAAGCCCTTTCTGGAGAAATAAAAGAACTAAAATCTAAACAAGTTGAAATTTAAAAAAAAGCCATTAATGAAGTGCATTCAAAAATGGAGGCTCTTGCTGATAGGATAAATGAGGCACAGGAGAGAATTAATGATATAGAAACCAAATGACAGAGAATAAAGAAGCTAAGCAAAAGAGAGATTAACAACTACTGGACCACGAGGGGAGAATTTGAGAAATAAGTGATACCATAAGATGAAACAACAGTAGAATAATTGGAATTCCAGAAGAAGAAGAAAGAGAGAGGGGAGCAGAAGGTATATTGGAGAGAATTATTGGAGAGAATTTCCCTAATATGGGAAAGGGAACAAGCATCAAAATCCAGGAGGTGCAGAGAACGCCCTTCAAAATCAACAAGAATAGGTCCATACCCCATCACCTAATAGTAAAATTTACAAGTCTTAGCGACAAAGAGAAAATCCTGACAGCAGCCCGGGACAAGAAGTCTGTAACATACGATGGTAAAAATATTAGATTGGCAGCAGACTTATCCACAGAGACCAGGCAGGCCAGAAAGAGCTGGCATGATATATTCAGAGCACTAAACGAGAAGAACATGCAGCCAAGAATACTATATCCAGCTAGGCTGTCATTGAAAATAGAAGGAGAGATAAAAAGCCTCCAGGACAAACAAAAACTAAAAGAATTTGCAAACACCAAACCAGCTCTACAGGAAATATTAAAAGGGGTCCTCTAAGCAGAGAGAGAGCCTAAAAGTAGTAGACCAGAAAGGAACAGAGACAATATACAGTTACAGTCACCTTCCAGGCCAATACAATGGCACTAAATTCATATCTCTCAGTAGTTACCCTGAAGGTAATTGGGCTAAATGCCCCCAGTCAAAAGACACAGGGTATCAGAATGGATAAAAAAACAAAACCCATCAATATGCTGCCTACAAGAAACTCATTTTAGTCTCAAAGACACCTCCAGATTTAAAGTGAGGGGGTGGAAAAAAAATTACCATGCTAATGGACATCAAAAGAAAGCTGGGGTGGCAATCCTTAGATCAGATCAATTCGATTTAAAGCAGAAGACTATAATAAGAGATGAGGAAGGACACTATATCATACTCAAAGGGTCCATCCAACAAGAAGATCCAACAATTTTAAATATCTATGCCCCTAACATGGGAGCAGCCAACTATATAAACCAATTAATAACAAAATCAAAGAAACACATCAACAATAATACAATAACGACTTTAACACTCTCCCTCACTGAAATGGAAAGATCATCCAAGCAAAAGACCAACAAGGAAATAAAGGCCTTAAATGACACACTGGACCAGATGGACATCACAGATATATACAGAACATTCCATCCCAAAGCAACAGAATACACATTCTTCTCTAGTGCACATGAAACATTCTCCAGAATAGATCACATCCTGGGTCATAAATCAGGTCTCAACTAGTACCAAAAGATTGGGATCATTCCCTGCATCTTTTCAGACCACAATGCTCTGAAGCTAGAACTCAATCACAAGAGGATATTTGGAAGGAATCCAAATACATGGAAGCTAAAGAGCATCCTTCTAAAGAATGAATGGGTCAACCAGGAAATTAAAGAAGAATTGAACAAATTCATGGAAATACATGGTAATGAAAACACAACGGTTCAAAATCTGTGGGACACAGCAAAGGCAGTCCTGAGAGGAAAATATATAGCGGTACAAGCCTTTCTCAAGAAACAAGAAAGGTCTCAAATACACAACCTAACCCTACACTTAAAGGAGCTGGAGAAAGAACAACAAAGAAAGCCTAAACCCAGCAGGAGAAGAGAAATAATAAAGATCAGAGCAGAAATCAATGAAATAGAAACCAAAGAAAACAATAGAACAAGCAAACGAAACTAGGAGTTTGTTCTTTGAAAGAATTAATAAGATTGATAAACCGCTGGCCAGACTTATCAAAAAGAAAAGAGAAAGGACCCAAATAAATAAAATCATGAGTGAAAGAGGAGAGATCACAACCAAACCCAAAGAAGTACAAACATTTATAAGAACATATGATGAGCAACTCTACAACAGCAAATTTGACAATCTGGAAGAAATGGATGCACTCCTAGAGACATATAAACTACCACAACTGAACCAGGAAGAAATAGAAAACCTGAACAGACCCATAACCAGTAAGGAGATTGAAACAGTCATCAAAAATCTCCAAACAAACAAGAGCCCAGGGCCAGACAGCTTCCCAGGAGAATTCCACCAAACATTTACAGAGGAATTAATTCCTATTCTCCTGAAGCTGTTCCAAAAAAATAGAAATGGAAGGAAAACTTCCAAACTCATTTTATGAGGCCAGCATCACCTTGATCCCAAAACCAGACAAGGATCCCATCAAAAAAGAGAATTACAGATCAACATCCTTGATGAACACAGGTGTGAAAGTTCTCACCAAAATACCAGCCAATAGGATCCAACAATACATTAAAGGATTATTCACCACGACCAAGTGGGATTTATCCCAGGGCTGCAAGGTTGGTTCAACATTCACAAATCAATCAATGTGATACAATACATTAATAAAAGAAAGAACAAGAACCATATGATTGTTATGCCCTAGTTTTTGGGTCTGAGAGACCACCAAGGAGCCAAGCACCAATGCAATCACACGAGGGTTTATTTGACAAGCTTATGCTTGGGCCCAAGTATACCCGACACAGCGGAGTAGGGACTTGGACCCTGAGGTGACATGCTTAAGCTTGGGCCCAAGTATACCCGACGCAGCAGAGTAGGGACTTGGACCCTGAGGTGACATGCTTAAGCTTGGGCCCAAGTATACCCAATGCAGGAATGTAAGGACTTGGACCCCAAGCCAGATTACAGTCAGAGTTTTTAAAAGCAGAGTAGGGGTGGACTCGGCGGTGGGTGAGGACAAAAGGGGTTATGGATGATGAAAGTCTCTAGGGAATTTTGGAAGCAAGGTCTCCAGGACTTCGAGGGGCTAGCTGTTGTCTGGGGAAAAGGTTATTCATTACCAATAATAAAAATCTTCTTGTGAGACCCTTCAGATGTATATCAGTGGGTCATATGCTTGGGAATGATCACTGACACTATCTTGGAGGTTTAGAGATAGTTTCACATTTCCCCTATCAAGTGTCCTTGTTAGTGAGATTTAGGTTTAGAAGAAATTTAACTTCATTTACATTCCCTTCTTCCTCAGCCTCCTTCAGTTTTATGGTGGGAAGGGCAACATTAGGGCTTAAGGAACTGAGTTATTTGCCTCTGGAAATTGTGCTAATCTTAAGATAGCTTCTTGGTTGTAAATCTCTAGGACATTGGTAAACCAAGGGAGACTCCTGTCTTGCAGGATTGTGATATCTGCAAGTTAACTATTTGCTTTTCCCCCAGGGCAGCCAGGGGTGGCTGAGGAATGTCACACATACTACCGAGGGAGGGGAGTGGGTGGAGAGGGGGTGCAAGGTGCCAGCCTCCACTTTGCCAAGATGGCTGTACTTATGTCAGGGCTAGACTCGAGGTGGGTACAGCCTTGTTTTCCTTGGCGTCCACAACAATACTCTCAATAGATGCAGAAAAAGCATTTGACAAAGTACAGCATCCCTTCCTGATCAAAACTCTGCAAAGTGTAGGCATAGAGGGCACATACCTCAATATCATCAAAGCCATCTATGAAAAACCCACCACAAATATCATTCTCAATGGAGAAAACCTGAGAGCTTTTCTGCTAAGGTCAGGAACATGTCAGGGATGTCCATTATCACCACTGCTATTCCACACAGTACTAGAAGTCCTAGCTTCAGCAATCAGACAACAAAAGGAAATTAAAGGTATCCAAGTCATCAAAGAATAAGTCAAACTCTCACTCTTTGCAGATGATATGATACTATATGTGGAAAACCCAACAGACTCCACTTCAAAACTGCTAGAACTTGTACAGGAATTCAGAAAAGTGTCAGGATATAAAATCAATGCACAGAAATCAGTTGCATTTCTATATACCAACAACAAGACAGAAGAAAGAGAAATTAAGGAGTCAATCCCCTTTACAATTGCACCCAAAACCATAGGATACCTAGGAATAAACTTAACCAAAGAGGCTAAGAATCTATTCTCAGAAAACTACAAAGTACTCATAAAAGATATTGGGGAAGACACAAAGAAATGCAAAAATGTCCCATGCTCTTGGTTTGGAAGAACAAATATTGTGAAGATGTCTATGCTACCTAAAGCAATCTACACATTTAATGCAATCCCTATCAAAATCCCATCCATTTTTTTCAGAGAAATGGAACAAATAATTGTAAAATTTGTATGGAACCAGAAAAGACCTCGAATTGCCAGAGGAATATTGAAAAAGAAAGCCAAACCTGGTGGCATCACAATCCCAGACTTCAAACTCTATTACAAAGCTGTCATCATCAAGACAGTATGGTTTTGGCACAAAAACAGACACATAGATCCATGGAACAGAATAGAGAGCCCAGAAACAGACCCTCAACTCTATGGTCAACTAATCATCAACCAAGCAGGAAAGAATGTCCAATGGAATAAAGACAGCCTCTTCAACAAATGGTGTTGGGAAAATTGGACAGCCACATGTGGACAAATGAAACTGGACCATTTTCTTACACTACAGAGGAAAATAGATTCAAAATGGATGAAGGACCTCAATGTGAGAAAGGAATCCATCAAAATCCTTGAGGAGAACACAGGCAGCAACCTCTTTGACCTCAGCCGCAGCAACTTCTTCCTAGGAACATCGCCAAAGGCAAGGGAAGCAAGGGTAAAAATGAACTATTGGGACTTCATCAAGATCAAAAGCTTTTGCACAGCAAAGGAAACAGTTCACAAAACTGAAAGACAACTGACAGAATGGGAGAAGATATTTGCAAACGACATATCAGATAAAGGACTAGTATCCATGATAAAGAACTGATTAAATTCGACACCCAAAGAACAAATAATCCAGTCAAGAAATGGGCAGAGGACATGAACAGACATTTCTGCAAAGAAGACATCCAGATGGCCAACAGACACATGAAAAAGTGCTCCACGTCCCTCAGCATCAGGGAAATACAAATCAAAACCACAATGAACTACCACCTCACACCAGTCAGAATGGCTAAAATTAGCAAGTCAGGAAATGACAGATGCTGGCGAGGATGCGGAGAAAGGGGAACCCTCCTACACTGTTGGTGGGAATGCAAGCTGGTACAAGTACTCTGGAAAACAGCTTGGAGGTTTCTCAAAAACTTGAAAATATTGCTACCCTATGACCCAGCAACTGTACTACTGGGTATTTACCCTAAAGATATCAATGTAGTGATCCAAAGGGGCATGTGTACCTGAATGTTTATAGTAGCAATGTCTACAATAGCCAAACTATGGAAAGAACCTAGATGTCCATCAACAGATGAGTGGATAAAGAAGGGGTGATATATATATGTGATGGAATACTATGCAGCCATCAAAAGAAATGAGATCTTGCCATCTGCGATGATGTGGATAGAACTCGAGGCTATTATGCTTAGCAAAATAAGTCAATCGGAGGAACACATCTATCATATGATCTCCCTCATATGAGGAAGTGGAGATGCAATATGGGGGGTTTGGGGGATAAGGGAAGAATAAATGAAACAAGATGGGATCAAGAGGGAGACAAACCATAAGAGACTCTTAATCTCACAGAACACACTGAGGATTCCTGGGGGGACGGGTAGGGAGAGGGTGGTGGGGTTATGGACGTTGGGGAGGGTATGTGCTATGGTGAGTGCTGTGAAGTGTCTAAACCTGGTGATTCACAGACCTCTACCCCTGGGGCTAATATTACATTGTATGTTTATAAAATAATTAAAAAATTTAAAAAATTAAATTAAAAAATAATAAAATAAGTAAAATAAAATCATGCTTTTTCTGTATCTAAACAAAAACAAAAAGAATAATAAACATAAAACAAAACAAAACAAAATAACAAAAATCCAAATGTAGCTGAATACTGTTTTCCCTAGAGCTGAAACTTTGTAGCACTCTATGATCAGTAGAGTGGATGCAGGCTAGGCGTTTGTCCTGGTCTTCTGGGAGAAGGGCCTGCTGCTTTGATTCTCAGGTGCATTTGCCCCAGTGGAGATGCACATGCAGGTCTTCGGGTGGGGGGCTTGTTGTAGGGCCTCCATTCTCCACTTGGTGGCTCTGTTAACTCACTGAATTTGGTCAGTCCTGGTGGAAGAGGGGTGAAAAGCTTTACCCTGCTTTTTTTTCTCTGGAGCTTGAAAGTTGTACCCACCACTCTTTAGGAATTCTTCACAGAGGTGCAAATAATCAACCCTGTGTTCCTTATTTCCATCAGATCTCCAACTTTACCCTGTGCTTCACCAAGTTGTCTGCCTGCCAGGTGGTGCAGCATTCCTGTGTTTTATCACAGGTATGGCTGTGTTTCAAAATCCCACACTTCAGAGACACCCCCACCCGATGGCATAGACCTGCACTGATCCTCTCAGGGTGGTCTTGCTGCACTGTGGCCAGTGCTGGCTTCTCTAAGAAAACAGTCGCATGACTGGACAGTGGTTCAGAGTTTACAATAAGTAAAAAGTCACTGCTGGTTGCCCTCAGACAGCTTCCTTATTCCTATATTGGTGAATAGGCCAGCTCAATGATGACCGTAGGGTCCTTTGTCTCCACATAGGCCATATTACTTCTGCCAAATGCACTGCAAACAGGGGAACTACTTCTCCCTGTGTAACCCAAGGGATCTCCTCAGATCCTGGCTATGACACTGATCTCTGAAATTTCAGATTCTGTGCTCCATTGTTTATAAAAAACTGCCGGTCCCCAATGTTCATAGCAGCAATGTTTCCAATAGCCAAACCATGGAAGGAGCTGAGATGCCCTTGAACAGATAAACTGATAATGAAGATAATGAATGTGGTCCATATATACAACAGAATATTACGTCTCCATCAGAAAGGATGATTTCCCAACATTTGTATCAACATGGATGGAACTGGAGGAGATTATGCTAAGTGAAATAAGTCAAGCACCGAAAGTCAGTTATCATATGGTTTCACTTATTTATGGAACATAAGGAATAGTATGGAGGACATTAGGAGAAGGAAGGGAAAAACAAAGAGGGGGAAATTGGAGAGGGAGATGAATCATGAGATACTGTGGACTCCAGGAAACAAACCAAGGGTTTAAGAGGGGCGGGAGGTGGGAGAATGGGTGAACCTGGTAATGGGTATTAAGGAAGGCACATATTGCATGAAGCACTGTGTGTTATACACAAACAATGAATCATGGGACACTACATCAAAAACTGATGATGTACTGTGTGATGACTGACATAGCATAATAAAAATAAATAAACAAACAAATTAATTAATTAGTAACTGGTGGTATTGAAACCCTCTCCTTTTTCCCAGTCAATAGCTTTAGGGAACAGTTTCCTTGTGCAGTCCCCTGCACATTCTTTAATTCATTTTTTTCCCCCTCACTCTGTCTCTCTTATTCTCTCTTGCTACTCCCTCCACTATCAGGGCTCCCTCCCCTAAAGAGCTCCCACTGCAATTCTCCCATGAATCAACTTTCTGCAGTTCCTAACTTGCATGGTATTTTTTCTCTTTGTAGATGTTCAGCTTTGTTCTCTAAGACTTCCAATTTCTTTGGTGTTCAGAATGATTTGATATTTATTGAGCTGTGTTGGAGGGAGGAGGCAAGCTTAGGGTCCCCCTACTATTCCACCATCTTAACCCTCTCCTCTCTGTCTTGAAGATTAACTAGACTTTTTTTTTTTTTAAGTTAGCCTTGTAATTGTGGTTTTATCTTTGGGTTTTCTATTCTATTCTATTGACCCATGAATCTATATTTGTGCCAATAGAATACTGTTTTGATTAATAAAGCTTATCAACATAACTTGAAGTATGGAATTGTGATGTTTCTAGTTTTGCCTTTCTTTTTCAAGTTTGCTTTAGCTATTTAGAGCCTTTTGTGATTTCACACAAATTTTAGGATCGTTTGTTCTAATTCTGTGTAAGATGCTATTGGTATTTTGATAGAGATTGCATTAAATGTGTAGATTGCTTCAGGTCATAAATACATGTTAAGAATATATGTACTTTCCATCCACAAGCATGGAATATCCTTCCATTTCTTTGTGCCATCTTCAACTTCTTTCATCAGTGTTTTATACCTTTCAGAGTACAGGTCTTTCACCTATTTGGTTAAGTTTATTTCCAGGTATATTGTTGGTTTTGGTGCAATTGTAAATGAGATTGTTTTCTTAATATCTCTTTCTGCTGCTTCATTCTTGATGTATAGAAATGCAACAGAGTTCTGCAATCCTGCAAATTTACTGAATTTGTTTATTAGTTCTAGTAGTTTTTTTGGTGGAGACTTTCAGGTTTTTTTTTTAAGATTTTATTTATTTATTTGATAGAGAGAGAGATCACAAGTAGGCAGAGAGGCAGTCAGAGAGAGAGAGAAGGAAGCAGGCTCCCTGCTAAACAGAAAGCCCGATGTGGGGCTCAATCCCAGGACCCTGGGATCATGACCTGAGCAGAAGACAGAGACTTTAACCCACTGAGCCACCCAGGCAACCCGAGACTGTCAGGTTTTCTATATATAGTATCATGTCATCTGAAAATAGTGAAAGTTTTCTTTCTTATGGATTTAGATGCTTTTAATTTCTTTTTGTTGTCTGGTTGTTTTGGCTAGGACTTCCAGGACTATGTTGAATAAAAATGATGAGAGTAAACAGCCTTGTCTTGTCCTGACCAGAGGGTCAATGCTATCAGATTTCCCCATTAAGAATGATATTAGCTGTGGGTTTTCCGTATATGGTCTTGGTCTCATATATGGTTATTCCATCTAAAGCTACTTTTTTTAAAATTTAAATTCAATTTAATTAAGATATAGTGTATTATTTTCAGAGGTAGAATTCAGTCATCCATCATTTGCATACAACACCTAGTGCTCATTACTTCAAGTGCCCTCCTTAATGGCCATCGCCCATTTAACCAATCCCAACTGAACCACCCAGGCACCACACATCTGTTTTGTCTTTTAAACTCCACATATGAGTGAAATCATATGGTATTAGTCTTTCCCTAACTGACTTATTTCGCTTAGCATAAGACCCTCGAGTTCCATCCATATCATTACAAAAGGCAAGATTTCATTCATTCTTTTTGATGGCTGAGTAATATTCCATATAAATATAAATATACCTTTATATATAAATATATAATATATAAGTATATACATATGCTTAAATATATTTACTTATAAATATACTTATATTACTTATAAGTTTAAATATAAAAATTTAAATTAAATTTTTATATTTAAAATTTAAATTTAAAGATATAAATATATCTTTATATTATATAATATCTTTACTTATAAAGATATAGATATCTTTATACATAAATATATAAATATACTTATAAATATATTTATATATAAAATCACATTTTTTATTTTATTTTATTTATTTTTTATTTTTTTTTTTTAAAGATTTTATTTATTAATTTGACAGGGAGAAATCACAAGCAGACGGAGAGGCAGCCAGAGAGAGAGAGAGGGAAGCAGGCTCTCCGCTGAGCAGAGAGCCCGATGCGGGACTCGATCCCAGGACTCTGAGATCATGACCTGAGCTGAAGGCAGCGGCTTTAACCCACTGAGCCACCCAGGTGTCCCAAAATCACATTTTCGTAATCTGTTGATGGGCATCTGGGCTCTTTCCCTATTTTGGCTATTGTGGATGTTGCTGCTTTAAACATTGGGGTGAATATGCCCCTTTGAATCACTGTGTTTCTATCTTTTCTTCAAAACCTACTTTTTGGTGGTTTGCATAATGAATAGTTATATTTTGTCAAATGTTTTTTCTCTGTCTATTGAAATGATCATGTTTCTCATCATTTCTCTTATTGATGTGATGCATCACATTGATTGATTTTTGAATATTGAACCATACATGCAACCCAGGAATAAATCCCACTTGATTGTGGCGAATGAGTATTTTAATGTGATGTTGGATTTAGTTTGCTAGTATTTTTTTGAGAATTTTGGCATGTATGATCGTCAGACATATTGGTCTGTTGTTTGCATTTTTAGTGGAGGTTTGTCTGGTTTTGGTATGAGAGTAATGCTGGCTGCACAGAATGAATTTGGAAATTGTCCTTCCTTTTTTATTTTTGGTATAGTTTGAGAATAGGTATTAACTCTTCTTCATTTCTTAAAATTTTTAAATAATGTTTTGACTCTTTTGACTCTTTAAAAAAATTTTTTTGACTATATTCCCCCAAGGGGTATATAGAATTCCCCTTGGAAACCAACTGGCCCCAGACTTTTGCTTGTTGAGAGATTTTGATTACTGATCCAATTGGTTTGCCAGTCATTGCAAGCTTCCTATTTCTTCTTCTTTCATTTTTAGTGCTTTACATGTTTTAGGAATTTACATATTCCTTCTAGATTGTGCAATTATTTGAAGTATAGTTTTTCATAATATTTTTTTTTATAATTGCTTACATTTCTGTGTTGATTATTTTTATTTCTCCTGACTTTTGATTTTCTTTGAGTTTTTTGTGATTGAGTCTGACTAAAGGTTTATCAATTTTATTGATTTCTTTTTCAAGAACCACCTCCTGGTTTCATTAATCTGTTCTACCGCTTTTTTTTTTTTAAAGAATTTATTTATTTATTTGACAGACAGGGATTACAAGTAGACAGAGAGGCAGACAGAGAGAGGAAGGGAAGCAGGCTCCCCCCGAGCAGAAAGCCCGACATGGGGCTCGATCCCAGGACTCTGGGATCATGACCCGAGCCGAAGGCAGAAGCTTTAACCCACTGAGCCACCCAGGCGCCCCCTGTTCTACTGCTTTTTTAAGTTTCCATATCATTTACTTCTGTTCTTATCTGTATAATTTCCTTCCTTCCGGTGGCTTTAGGTTTTGTTTGTTTTCCTTTTCTAACTTCATTATGTATAAGGTAGGTTGTTTATTTGAGATTTTTCTTCCTTCTTGAGGTAGGCTTGTATTGCTAAGAAGTTCCTTTTTAGAACCACTTTTGTTGCATCCCAATTGAACCATTGTGTTTTCATCTTCATTTTTTTTTCTGTATAATGTTTCATTTCTTTATTTCCTGGCTGACCCATTCATTGTTTAGTAACATGTTGTTTAACCTCTACGTATATGTGGTCTTTCCAGATTTTTTCTTTTGGTTGACTTCTAGTTTCATAGCATTGTGGCCAGGAAAGATGCATGGTATGACTTCAATCTTAAATTTGTTGAGGTTTGTTATGTTACCTAATATGTGATCTCTTCTGGAGAATGTTTCCTGTGCACTGAAAAAATAATGTGCATTCTGCTGTTTTAGGATGGAGTATTCTGAATATATGTGTTAAATCCATCTGGTGGATTGTGACTCTCTAGTACTTTTTTTTTAATTGAGAAAAATAAATCTGAAAACTTAAAGTTAAGTTAGTATTTCTTAATACTGAATTAAATATTAGGTAAAGGGTTAAAAGAATGTTATGTATAATAAAAAGTGGATATGTAAATATTTCATGGATGATGTTTCTGGGACAGTCCTTGGAACTAACTTTTAATTGATCTCTCTTGACATATAAAATTGAATGCCTAACTCCAAACTTATTTGGAGTTAGGCATTCAGTTAGTTAGTTAGTCAATTCAATTGGTTTAGTTAGTCAGTTAGGAGTTAGACATTACATGTAAATTTCTCTTTTTACTTCAAAGTAAATTTTCTTCTAACTTCTGAATAAATCTTATGAGCTGAATTTTCATAAGTGTCTGGAGCTAAAATATAAACCCCCAAAGGAGCTTAAGTTGAATAAAATTGCCAGTAGAGTTATGCTGGTGATTGTGGGTGTAATAAAATGGTTCTGTGGCTTTTGAATGGGTAGGGAAAGAATTAGTGAAGAAAGGTATAAGAGTGCCTAGATGGCTCAGTCATTAAGTGTCTGCCTTCAGCTCAGGTCATGATCCCAGGGTCCTGGGATTGAGCCCCATGTCTGGGTTCCCTGCTCAGTGGGGAGCCTGCTTCCCCCTCTTCCACTCACCTTGCTTGTGTTCCCTCTCTTGCTGCCTCTCTGTCTCTGTCAAATTAAAAAAGAAAGGTGTTATTACCTGAGTAAAACTTCAGTGTCTTTTATATAGAAATTTAAGTCTGAATCAGTTACTTCCATGTGCAAGTGACAGCATCAGGAAAAAAAAAAAAGCATCATGCTGCTATGAGGGCAGGGAGGAACTGGAAACTGAATTTTCTTCTATAGATCTTTGCTCTGCAATAACCACAGTATTAAGTTCTGTGATAATAGCAATCTTATTGTAAGGCAGCCTAGAAAAATCATTGCAACAAAGTCAGGTCTATATGATTCTCCAACCCTAGTTCTAGGTATCTTAGGGAAAAAATTGTCATTCACCAGAATGGAAATATCCTGTTTGAAGACCCAATTTTTGATTATTTTTCAAAAATCCAAAACTACAGAATGGCTAAAATCAATTTCAGGTGGTACTGGACTACTTTTTTTTCTGGCATCATCTTCTCAAAAATAGAGGCTTACTTAAGTGTGACAAAAAAAATATTGGAAAGCTTGCCAGCATTTCATCTCATTATATATACAGTATAAGTAACTATCACTTTTCTGCAAAGATGAAATTGACAAAAATAAGTTCTGAATTCAAAAATATACTTTTAAAATTCAGACTGTTATGTTAAAATTGATCATGTGATATATTTTTTGTTAGTGTGTTTACTGAGTCCAAAATGATAAAAGCCATTTTTTGTGATTTAAGCTATCAAATTAAAATGTGGAAACCATACCTATAACTATAAACCTGAAAATTGCCTGAAACTTGTTCTTTTCCAAATACTCCTTTGAAATGTCTTATTGTCTGCTGGCAAAGATAAGGCAAAATAATTTGGATCTGAATTAAACTACTCTGTTTCAAACCTGGTCTATGTCACTTATTAACTATCTGGCACTAAGCAAATCAATTAACAACTCTAAAACTCACTTCTGGCCAAGTAAAATAAGAATGCAATATCCAGTTCACAGGGTTATTAAAAGACCAAAGGAAAACTTCAAAACCCAAGGAAAATTCTAAACAGCTTGGTAGATATTTTTAATTTTTAAAATTTATTTTATTTTTTTTTTAGTTTAAATTCAAGTTAAGATATAGTGTATTATCGGTTTCAGGAATAGAATATAGTGATTCATCACTTATATATAACACCCAGTGATCATCCCAACAAGTGCCACCCTTAATGTCCATCACCAGTTTAGCCCATCCCCTACTCAGTACCCTCCAGCAATCCTCAGTTTGTTCTCCACAGTGAAGAGTCTCTTACGGTTTGCCTCCTTCTCTGTTTTTATCTTATTTTATGTTATACTCCCTTCGTTATGTTCCTCTGCTTTGTTTTTTAAATTCCACATATGAGTAAATCATATGGTATCTGTCTTTCTCTGACTGACTTATTTCACTCACCATAGTCCACTCTAGTTCATCCACATTTGTTGAAGAAACTGTCTTTTTTTCCATTGGGTATTCTTTCCCGCTTTGTCAAAGATTAGTTGACTGTATAGTTGTGGGTCCATTTTGGGGTTTTCTCTTCTGTTCTTTTGATCTATGTGTCTGTTTTGTGCCAATACCAGATTTTCTTGATGATTACAGTTTTGTAATACAACTTGAAGACTGGAATTGTGATGCCTCCCATTTTACTTTCCTTTTTAAATATTACTTTCACTATTTGAGGTCTTTTCTGGGTCTATACAAATTTTAGAATTGTTTAGAATTTGTTCTAGGTCTGTAAAAAATGTTGGTATTATTCTGACAGGGATTGCATTAAATGTGTAGATTTCTTGCTTTGGGCAGTATAGCCATCTTAACTATGTTAGTTCTTCCAATCCACAAGCATGAAATCCTTTCCATTTCTTTGTGTATTCTTCAATTTATTTCATAAGTGTTCTACAGTTTTCAGAACACAGATCTTTTACCTCTTTTATTAGGTTTATTCTAGGTATCTTGCAGTTTGGGGTGCAATTCCAAGTTGGGTTGATTTTTCTATTTCTCTTTCTGCTGCTTCATTATTGATATATAGAAATGCAACAGATTTCTGTATATTGATTTTATATCCCGCATATATTTTTTTTATTTCTCCTTTAATTTCTTGGTTAACCCATTGATTCTTTAGTAGGATGTTCTTTAATCTCTATGTTTTTGTGGTCTTTCCAAATCCTTTCCTGTGGTTGACTTCATGTTTCATAGTTTTGGACCTAAAAATATGGATGCTATGATCTCAACTTTTCTGTACTATTGTGAGGCCTAATTTGTGACCCAGTATGTGACCTATTCTGGGGAATATTCACTGTGCACTTGAAAAGCATATGTATTCTGTTGCTTTAGGATGAAATATTCTGAATATATCTGTTCAGTCCATGTGGTCCAGTGTGTCATTCAACACTATCATTTCCTTGTTGATTTTCTGATCAGATGATCTGTCCATTACTTTAAGTGGGTGTAAAATTCCCCAACTATTATTTATTATCAACAAGTTTCTTTAATTTTGTTATTAATTAATATATATATTTGGGTCCTCCCAATTTGGTGGCATAAATGCTTACAATTGTTAGATCATCTTGTTGGATAGACCCTTTTATAATGATATAGTGCCCTTCTTCATCTCTTATTCCAGTCTTTGGTTTAAAATCTAGTCTTTCTGACATAGGGATGTGACTCTAGCTTTCTTTTGATATCCATTAGCATTATAGATGTTTCTCCATCCCATCACTTTCAATCTGGAGGTGTCTTGGGTCTAAAATGAGTCTCTTGGAAGCATCATATAGATAGGACTTGGTTTTTTATTATATCTCTTTTGATTGGAGTATTTAGTCCATTTACATTTAGAGTAATTATCAGTAGATATTAATTTAGAGCCGTTTTATTACCTCCTGTAAAGTCATTGCTACTGCAGATGGTCTTTGTTCCTTTCTAGTCTTTGTTATTTTTGGTCTCTCTTTCCCACTCAAATGGTACACTTTAATATTTATTGCAGAACTGGTTTTGTGCTAATGATTCCTTTGGTTTTTGCTTATCTTGGAAAATCTATCTCTTCTATTCTGAATGACATCCTTGTTGGATATAGTATTCTTGGCTGCATATTTTCCCCATTCAGCATGTTGAGTACATCATGCAACTCACTTCTGGCATGTGAAATTTCTGTAGACAAATCTCCAGCTATTCTTTTTTTTTTTTTTTGTCTCCCCTTGTAGGTTAAGGATATTTTTTTCCTAGGTGCTTTCAGAATTCTCTATCTTTGTATTTTGCAAGTTTCACTATGATATATCTTGGTGCTGACCTGTCTTCAATTATTTTGAGGGGAGTTATTTATGCTGCTTTGACTTTAATACATGTTTCTTTTCCCAGATTTGGGAATTTCTCAGTTACAATTATTTTCAAATATATGTTTTGTTCCCTTTTCCTATTCTGCTTCTTCTGGGACTCCTGTGATGCAGATATTGTTGTGATTTGTGGAAACACAGAGTTCCCTACCTCTATAGTCATGATCTAGTACTTTTCTTTCTCTCTTCTTTTCAGCTTCATTATTTTCCATAACTTTATCTGTTATTTCACTCACTTATTCATCCACTTCTTCCATCCTCATTGTGATTATATCCAGTTGATTTTGCATCTGAGTTATAGCATTTTTTAATTTCAGCCTGACTAGCTTTTAGGTCTTTTATCTCTGTAACAACTGTTTCTATGGTGTCTTCTCTGCTTTTTTCCAACTCACCTAGTAGTCTTATGATTATAGTAGTCTTATGACTGTCATTCTAAATTCTTGCTGAGACATATTGTTTTTACTTGTTTTGAGGAATTCCCTAGCTGTGATTTCTTCTTGATTTTTCTTTTAGGGAAAATTCCTCCATCTTGTCATTATGCCAAGTTTTCTATCTTTTGCATGTTATGAAAGGTTTTTATATTTCCTGCTCCTGAGTGTAATACTATATTAAGAAGTGGTCATACAGGGATGCCTGAGTGCAGAGTCAGTTAGGCATATGCCTTCATCTCAAGTCATGTTTCTGGGTTGAGCTGCTCTCCCTGCTTGTGCTCTCACTTTCTCTTTCTGACAAATAAATAAATAAATAAATAAAATATTTAAAAAACAAAACAAAACAAAACAAAAACAAAAACCAAGACTGGAGTGATACACTTCCCAGGACCTAGCACTTCAGGAAGTGTTTTTGGTGTATGCTGTGTGTACTCTGATGTTGTTTTGGCTGCTCTTTCTTACAGTTCAGTTCTCTGCAGAGTTCTTTCTTGCTTGCAATGGTGAGTGTTTGAACTTTAAGTTGGTGTGCTTTTATTTATTTGTTAAGATAAGCATAATAAAAAAAAAAGAGCTGATCTAAGAATGGAAAGAAAGAAAATGAACAAAAAAGCAAGCAAACAAAAGTCTTTAAACTGATTCCAAAGTAAAAGAAAAAAGTAAAGAAGAAAAAAAAATGATCCAAAGAACAAGAAAAGGAATAAAAAATCCCCCAAAATGCACAAAAACTATAAGCCTGGCCTGCTCCCCAACAAGGCAAAAATAAATTTAAAAATACCAAAAAATAGTAAACTTCATTCTATTTCCACCAGAACTGAAACTAATGATTTGGAGCACTCTATGATGAGTAGATTTAGTACACGAAGGGTTCCTGTGTTGTTCTAAGGGAGAGGCCAGCTCTGGTGGCTCACAGTCAGACCTGCCTTAGTAAAGATGTTACTGCTGGGCATAGGGGTAGGGTTTGGTGTAGGCAACTCCAGGATCCACTGGAGATGCTATGTTTCTTTCTGAAGTCCCACCCTGCTGGTGTGCAGTGGGATGAAAATGACATAAAACACTTCTTGCCCTGGGGAGGGGAACTCATAGCTGGCAGCATTCAGGAGGCCCCCACAGAAAAGTGAAGGATCTCCCCTCCTTTGTCCCAGGATTTTGTCAGATTCCTGCCCTCAACCTGTTTGTGCCCAGGCCATAATTGTGCCTGGTGCCACAGTTCTCCACTGTTTCATCTCTGGTTAGAAGCTGGGATGCAAATCCAAATCCTAAAGGCCCAGGAAGGCACAGAAGTAGTCACCGCTTCCATGGAAGAGCCTCCCAGTGCTGTGTTTGGCACTGTTTTGTCCCAGAAAAGCAGCCACATGTCTGTGTGGGTGCCTGGAGTCTATAGGGAAGCACAGCAAAATGCTGCAACCAGGTTATCTGCCTTTTGTATGTGCCCTGTACTCTGCTATTGAACAGCCACTCAGTGGTACCTGGCAAGTCTTCTGTCCTTGGAGAGGTAATACACCCTCTTCCAGATGTTCTCTAGGAAGGGGAACATTCTTTTCCCATGTGACCCTGGGACCAACACACCAAGACATCTTGCACAAACCCTACACACTGCTCTCTCTCCTTGTTCCCTCTCTCCCTGACTTTTCTATGCAAAAAGAGCTCCCTCCCCTATGTGGTTCCATAGCTTTTCTCTCCCCCAACTCACATCTACAAACCTTGCATCTGCCTCATCCTTTCTCTCCAACTGTGCAGGTTGTTTTGTTAATCCTCAGATCCATTTCCTAGCTGCTCAAAATGATTTGATGTTGATCCAGTTATGTTTGAAGGACAATGCAAGCCTAGGGTACCCATATTATGCCATCTTAATTCCCTGAAGCACAGCTTAATACATTTTAAAGAGTGTATTCTCATCCATGTATGGAGAAAAGATGGGCAAATTATTTGAGAGAAACTGTTATGACAATTATTTATAAAAATAATTTTGATTTCTATCTTACTTCGTATGACAAAATAAATTTTAAATAAATTTAAGACCTAAATATAAACTTTTAAACTATAAAACACCAAAGAAGATATAAGTAAACAACGTATAATCTGACCCATAACATGAAAGATATTTCTAGGAATTAAAACAAAAATTAAAAGATGATTAACAGATTCAGTAACACCAGAAACAGAAGCAAGTCATAGATTGGAAAAAATATTGCAATATATACTATAGGTGAGGAATAAATACCAAGAAGAAAGAGTTATTATAAGCCAGTAAAATTATGACTATTGATTTTGAAAAAAAAATAAGCAAAGATAAATAATTAATTTACAAAAGATTCTTTTTAATTGAAATAATCCAAGAAAGGCAAGATAAAATGATATGACATTTTTCCTTTATAGGTTTGGCAAATAATATTAATAATTGAGGTTTTTTTTTCAATTTATTTATTTTCAGAAAAACAGTATTCATTATTTTTTCACCACACCCAGTGCTCCATGCAATCTGTGCCCTCTATAATACCCACCACCTGATACCCCAACCTTTCAAACCCCCACCACTTCAAACCCCTCAGATTGTTTTTCAGAGTCCATAGTCTCTCATGATTCACCTCCCCTTCCAATTTCCCCCAACTCCCTTCTCCTCTCTAACACCACTTGTCCTCCATGATATTTGTTATGCTCCACAAATAAGTGAAACCATATGATAATTGACTCTCTCTGCTTGACTGATTTCACTCAGCATAATCTCTTCCAGTCCCGTCCATGTTGCTACAAAACTTGGGTATTCATCCTTTCTGATGGAGGCATAATACTCCATAGTGTATATGGACCACATCTTCCTTATCCATTCATCCGTTGAAGGGCATCTTGGTTCTTTCCATAGTTTGGCGACTGTGGCCATTGCTGCTATAAACATTGGGGCACAGATGGCCCTTCTTTTCACGACATCTGTATCTTTGGAGTAAATACCCAGGAGTGCAATGGCAGGGTCATAGGGAAGTTCTATTTTTAATTTCTTGAGGAATCTCCACACTGTTCTCCAAAGTGGCTGCACCAACTTGCATTCCCACCAACAGTGTAAGAGGGTTCCCCTTTCTCCACATCCTCTCCAACACATGTTGTTTCCTGTTTTGTTAATTTTGGCCATTCTAACTGGTATAAGGTGATATCTCAATGTGGTTTTAATTGGAATCTCCCTGAGGGCTAATGATGATGAACATTTTTTCATGTGTCTGATAGCCATCTGTATGTCTTGATTGGAGAAGTGTCTGTTCATATCTTCTGCCCATTTTTTGATATGTTTGCCTGTTTTGTGTGTGTTGAGTTTGAGGAGTTCATTATAGATCCTGGATACCAACATTTTATCTGTACTGTCATTTGCAAATATCTTCTCCCATTCCGTGGGTTGCCTCTTTGTTTTTTTTTGACTGTTTCCTTTGCTGTGCAGAAGCTTTTGATTTTGATGAAATCCCAAAAGTGCATTTTCACTTTAGTTTCCTTTGCCTTTGAAGACATATCTTGAAAGAAGTTGCTGTGGCTGATATCAAAGAGATTACTGCTTATGTTCTCCTCTAGGATTCTGATGGATTCCTGTCTCATGTTGAGGTCTTTTATCCATTTTGAGTTTATCTTTGTGTACGGTGTAAGAGAATGGTCGAGTTTCATTCTTCTACATATAGCTGCCCAGTTTTCCCAGCACCATTTATTGAAGAGACTGTCTTTCTTCCACTGTATATTTTTTCCTGTTTTGTCAAAGATTAATTGATCGTAGAGTTGAGGGTCCATATCTGGGCTGTCTACTCTGTTCCACTGGTCTGTGTCTGTTTTTATGCCAGTACCATGCTGTCCTAGTGATCACAGCTTTGTAATAAAGCTTGAAATCAGGTAACGTGATGCCGCCAGTTTTCTTTTTGTTTTTCAACATTTCCTTAGCGATTCGGGGTCTCTTCTGGTTCCATACAAATTTTAGGATTATTTGCTCTAGCTCTTTGAAGAATACCGGTGGAATTTTGATCGGAATGGCATTAAAAGTATAGACTGCTCTAGGCAGTATAGACATTTTAACAATGTTTATTCTTCTGATCCAAGAGCATGGAATGGTCTTCCATCGTTTTGTGTCTTCTTCAATTTCTTTCATTAGTGTTCTGTAGTTCCTCGAGTACAGATCCCTTACCACTTTGGTTAGGTTTATTCCCAGGTATATTATGGTTCTTGGTGCTATAGTAAATGGAATCGATTCTCTAATTTCCCTTTCTGTATTTTCATTGTTAGTGTATAAGAAAGCCACTGATTTCTGTACATTGACTTTGTATCCTGCCACGTTGCTGAATTGCTGTATGAGTTCTAGTAGTTTGGGGGCGGAGTCTTTTGGGTATTCCATATAAAGAATCATGTCATCTGCGAAGAGAGAGAATTTGACTTCTTAATTGCCAATTTGGATACATTTTATTTCTCTCTGTTGCCTGATTGCCGTTGCTAGGACTTCTAATACTATGTTGAACAAGAGTGGTGAGAGTGGGCATTCTTGTCTTGTTCCTGATCTCAACAGGAAGGCTGCAAGCTTTTTCCCATTGAGGATGATATTTGCTGTGGGTCTTTCATAGATAGATTTGATGAAGTTCAGGAACGTTCCCTCTATCCCTATACTTTGAATCGTTTTAATCAGGAACGGATGCTGGATTTTGTCAAATGCTTTTTCTGCATCAATTGAGAGGACCATGTGGTTCTTCTCTCTTCTCATATTAATTTGTTGTATCACATTGATTGATTTGCGAATGTTGAACCATCCTTGTAGCCCAGGGATGAATCCCACCTGATCATGGTGGATAATCTTTTTAATGTGCTGTTGGATCCTGTTGGCTAGGATCTTGCTGACAATCTTAGCATCCATATTCATCAGTGATATTGGTCTAAAATTCTCCTTTTTGGTGGGGTCTTTGCCTGGTGTGGGGATCAGGGTAATGCTGGCTTCTTAGAAAGAGTCTGGAAGTTTTCCTTCTGCTTCAATTTTTTGAAACAGCTTCAGGAAAATAGGTGTTATTTCTTCTTTGAAGGTTTGGTAGAATTCCTCAGGGAATCCATCAGGTCCTGGGCTCTTGTTTTTTGGGAGGTTTTTGATCACCGCTTCAATCTCGTTATTAGATATGGGACTATTCAGGTTGTTGATTTATTCCTGGTTCAATTTTGGGAGTTTATAATTTTCTAGGAATGCATCCATTTAATCTCGGTTGCTAAGCTTATTGGCATATAACTGTTGATAATAACTTCTGATGATTGTTTCTACTTCCTTGGTGTTAGTTGTGATCTCTCCCTTTTCATTCATAATTTTATGAATTTGGGCTTTCTCTCTTTTCTTTTGGATTAGTGTGCACAATGGTTTATTGATCTTATTGGTTCTTTCAAAAAAACAGCTTCTAGTTTCATTGATACATCCTACTGTATCTCTGGTTTCTACATCATTGATCTCAGCTCTAATCTTGTTGATTTCCCTTCTTATGTGTGGAGTTGGTTTGATTTGTTGTTTATTCTCCAGTTCTTTAAGGTGTAGAGACAGCTGCTGTGTTCTGGATTTTTCAATTTTTTTGAGGGAGGCTTGGATGGCTATGTATTTCCCCCTTAGGACAGCCTTTGCTGTATCCCATAGGTTTTGGACCAAAGTGTCTTCATTCTCATTGGTTTCCATGAATTGTTTCAGTTCTTCCTTGATCTCCTGGTTGATCCAAGCATTCTTAAGCAAGGTGGTCTTTAGCTTCCAGGTGTTTGAGTTCCTTCGAAACTTTTCCTTGTGATTGAGCTCCAGTTTCAAAGCATTGTGATCTGAGAATATGCAGGGAATAATCACAGTCTTTTGGTATCGGTTGAGTCCTGATTTGTGACCCAGTATGTGGTCTATTCTGGAGAAGATTCCATGTGCACTTGAGAAGAATGAGTATTCTGTTGTTTTAGGGTGGAATGTTCTGTACATATCTATGAGGTCCATCTGGTCCAATGTGTCATTCAATGCTCTTGTTTCTTTATTGATTTTCTGCTTCGATGATCTGTCTATTTCTGAGAGAGGCGTGTTAAGATTCCTACGATTAGTGTATTCATATCATTATGACTCTATCTTGATTAACAGTTTTCTTAAGTAATTGGCTGCTCCCATATTGGGATCATAGATATTTACAATTGTTAGATCATCTTGGTGGATAGTCCCTTTAAGGATTATGTAGTGTCCTTCTGTATCTCTGACCACAGTCTTTAGTTTGAAGTCTAATTTATCTGATATGAGAATCGCTACCCCAGCCTTCTTTTGAGGCCCACTGGCATGAAAGATGCTTCTCCATCCCTTCACTTTCAGTCTGGGTGTATCTTTAGGTTCAAAATGGGTCTCTTGTAGACAACATATGGATGGGTCCTGTCATTTTATCCAATCTGCAACCCTGTGCCGTTTTATGGGTGCATTTAGGCCATTCACATTGAGAGTGATTATTGATAGATAAGTTTTTATTGACATCGAGTTACCTTTGAAGTCTTTCTTTCTGTAGACTGTCTCTATATTTCTGTTCAATGCTATTCTTAGGATTTTTCCTCTTTTATAGAACCCCCCTTAATATTTCCTGCAGTGTCGGCTTGGTGGTTGCATAGTCTTTTAAGCCTTGCCGGTCTTGAAAACTCTTTATCTCTCCATCCATTTTGAATGTCAGTCTTGCTGGATAAAGTATTCTAGGCTGCATGCTCTTCTCATTTAGTACACTGAATATATCTTGCCAGCCTCTTCTGGCTTGCCAGGTCTCTGTGGACAGGTCTGACGTTATTCTGATATGCTTCCATCTGTAAGTAAGGAGCATCTTTGCCCTGGCAGCTTTCAAGAGATTATACCTACAATTATAATTCCCCATTTTGACTATCAGGTGTCGTGATGTTTTTTGGAATGTATAATCTTGGGTGGAGACCGTTCAGCCTCTAGTACATGAACGCTGGTTCCATTTGCGAGATTGGGAAAATTTTCATGAAGGACTTGTTCCACTATATCTTCTAGACTTCTTTCTTTCTCCTCCCCTTCAGGGATTCCAATAATTCTGACGTTGGAACGCTTCATGGCATCATTTATTTCCCTGATTCTGTTTTCGTGGTTTCTAAGCTGTTTGTTCCAGGCTTCCTCCTGATCCTTTCTCTCTATCTGTTTGTCTTCCAGATCACTAATTTATCTTCTGTCTCAGTTACCCTAGCTTTCAGAGAGTTTAGATTAGATTGGAACTCCTTGAGAGCATTGTGAACCTCCTCCCTGGTAGCTTAAAGCTCCGCCCTAACATTGTGAACATCCTGTCTGGTCGCTTTCAGTTTGGCCCTAATCAATTCTGTTTGGTCATCCATGGCTTTCTCCAACCTATCTATTGCCTGGATAATTGTTAGCCTGAATTCTCTTTCTGACATATTGTCTATATTGATAGCCATTAGCTTTGTTGCAGAAGGTCCATCCTCTGTATTTTTCTTCTGTTGGGCATTCTTCCTCCTAGTCATTTTTGTGGGAGATGACTGAACAGATATAGCTGGATGTATCAGCTGTGGTGCAGTCAAGGTGCACCCTGGAACACTTCTGAGCAATCAGGATTCCCCACCCAAATGAGAGACAAAAGAAAAGAAAAAGAAAAAGAAAAAAAGAAAAGAAAAACAAAAGAGAGAGAGAGAGAGAGACAGGAAAGAAAGGGAAGATGAAAAAGAAGGTTCAGCCCAGATGGGCCCCAAGGTAAGATTTATGAAGTAGACAAACAAAAAGAGATAAAAAGTCTGATACAAGTATATGACAAGAGGAAAAATATATATATATATATGCAAATAAAGAAAGAACCTCGTCAAAAAGAACCCCAAGTGTAAAATTTGTATGCTATTAGGACAAACACAACAAACACAGAAACACTGGTGGAAGAAGATGGGAGAGTTCTTATAAATCTCAGTGTGTGCGAGGAAGGTTGTTTTGATTCTTCCTGGATGTATCTTAACATCTTTGATAAAGACTCAACTTTCCTAAGATAAAGGGGATTAAAACTTGGTTTACCTATAGGGGTAGTATTGATTGGGGAAAGGAGATTACTTTGAAGTTTAACTCTATATGAATATTAGAGGATAAAAATAAAAAGGAATAAACTAGACTAAACTAAACTAAAATTTAAAAAAAGGAATTCAAAAAATAACCTATAACCCAGCAATTGCACTACTGGGTATTTACCCTAAAGATACAAACATAGTGATCCAAAGGGGCATGTGCACCTGAATCTTTATAGCAGCAATGTCCACAATAGCCAAACTATGGAAAGAACCTAGATGTCCATCAACAGATGAATGGATCAAGAAGATGTGGTATATATACACAATGGAATACTATGCAGCCATCAAAAGAAATGAAATCTTGCCATTTGCGACAACATGGATGGAACTAGAGCGTATCATGCTTAGCGAAATAAGTCAAGCAGAGAAAGACAACTATCATATGATCTCCCTGATATGAGGAAGTGGTGATGCAACATGGGGGCTTAAGTAGGTAGGAGAAGAATCAATGAAACACGATGGGATTGGGAGGGAGACAAACCATAAGTGACTCTTAATCTCACAAAACAAATTGAGGGTTGCTGGGGGGAGGAGGGTAGGGAGAAGGGGGGTGGGGTTATGGACATTGGGGAGGGTATGTGCTATGGTGAGTGCTGTGAAGTGTGTAAACCTGGTGATTCACAGACCTGTACCCCTAGGGATAAAAATATATGTTTATAAAAAATAAAAAATTAAATTAAAAAAAAATGCAAAAGAAAAACAGGTGTTTTTCAAAAAGTTCAGGTTAGAAAGGTATTATGGAGTTTGATGTACTGTAAAGCTCGCTGTGATGGTAAATAGGTTAAAAAAATTACCTATGTTTAAAACAAAAACAAAAACAAAAACAAAAACCGGAATAGTGGGAACGAGTGAACAATACAAGTTTTCCTATGAAGTAGTGGTTGTTCTCTTGTAGTCCCTTTTTTTCTCTCCTTTTTTTCTCTCTCTCTCTTTTTTTTTTTTCCTTCTTGGTTTGTTTTCTGGGGGAGGGGCCTGCCACGTGGGTTGTCAATCAATGATGTTTCCTGAGTTAAGTCCTCCCGCCCCCCTCAAGGGGGTGGGCTCTGAGGAAACTGGGTTTTTTTCAGGCTTTTGTTCTCTGGCGGTCTTTATGTTTGTTCACTTTTTTTTCTCTCACCTTGACCGCCTTTGATGGTTTTTGTAGTTTTAGAGGAAAACAAACCGCACCCTGATCTCCCTCTCAGAGAGAAGCCTCAGTCTGGGTGCAGAGCCAAAATAAGTTCCCCCTTGGCTGCTGGCAGAGCAGGTTCCAAGTTGCAGACCTTGGGGGCACAGGATCTTTTGCTTGTACCCAAAGCCAAGGCAGTGGCGGCTGTCTGGGAGCTCCCGACTGCCAGAGAGGTTCCAAGCAGTGATCGCACACTGAGATTTTGCCTCTGGCCCAGGCTGGGAGTGCCCGGCTTGCGCGCACCTCTTTCAGAGGCGGCTATGGGTCACGCGTGCGTCTCAGGCACTGAGAACGGGGCGCAGGCCCGTAAGCATCAGGCTGGGATTTTGCACACCTCTGTCATGGGAGAGTTTGGGGCGCACGGCTTAGGCTTTGAAACAATGGCATGGGTCAAAGAGCGCCGGCCGGGCCTTTGTAACTCAGGGGAGCATGAGGGACGTGTGCGCGTATCTCAAGCTTTGTGGTAGGGCTTGCGCGTTCTGCCAACTGGCATGGCTCCCATCCCCTCAATGTGTGAGCTAGAACCCACACATTCTCAGGCGCGCTGGTGGCTTAGGGACCAAGAGATGGTTTCTCTGCCACACTCTCTCTGGCTCAGTGCTGGGGAGGCTGTCCTGGGACCGGGGACTTAAGCCCCTGTCCCTAGCCACCCCAATTCCCACAATTTCCCCCCGCGATCCTTTTCTCTTTTGGAGTGCTTTCAACCAGTCTCCAAGTTAATGCTGGTCCCCAGAAGCAGGGCACTCTCGTTCGTATTGGGGTATTACTTTCCAACCAGTCGCCTCTGGTGGCTCCCTCCCCCTTTTGTTTATCTTCCGATATCAGTGCTGTTCCCACTCCGCTTTACCTGCCCGCTGGCGTCCTCTGCCCCTGTAGAGATCCAGACGTGTATAATTCTGATCTCAGGCTGATTTCATGGGTGAATGGAGTTCTTTGGTAGGTAATCAGCTCACTTTGGGGTACCAGCTGAAAAGGCGCCTCCTCCTACTCCCCCGCCATCTTGTCCTCTCTAATAATAGAGTTTTTAAAAGGTAAAATGAAAGGCCTACTGGTGATCATATCATAAATTGCTAAAATCTTTCTGAGAAGAAATTTGGCAATATGTATTAAGCAAAAATGTGCATAATCTTTGACCCATAAATTCAAATAATTTTGCCTAAAAGTATTCATTGTAGTATTGTAATGTCACAATATTTGAAGACAACCAACATATTTAGAAATAGAGATTGATTAAATTATGGTAGGCTGTACAATTTAATAATATGCAGTAATTAAAAGTCATAGAGAAAAGTTCACTTTATGTTGAGTGAGAAATTGTAAAATAGAATTTCAGTATAATTCAAATTTAATTATATACAAGTACAAATTCACATACACATATACTTGAATGGTATGCACCAAAATTGATCAATTTTTTGCTTTGTGATATTTTTTTATTTTGTGAATTTTCCAAAATAAACATGTGTTAATCATAAAAGAAGCATATATTATTAAGGCCCTTAAATTTGAATCAAAATATAAATATTTAAATGAAAAAATTAGAACTTTTAAAATAATTCATATGAAACATTTAACAAATAGTAAGTGCTGTGTAAATATTAATTACTGTCACTATTGCTATCATCATTGACATTCAGGAGAAATAGTTAAAGTTATTTGTACTTACAACATGTCACTTTCTCAAGATTTCAACATTTTCCAAAAAAGATATTTAAAGATAGTCTAGCTTAACCCCCTTGTTTTTTCAGTGGGATGTACTTTGTTGATCTGGTGTACTTAAAGGAATACAGTTAGTTTATGGAAAGTTGGGGTCCAAATCCAGAAGTTCTTCATTAGATCCATATGCATGTTATTACACTGGGATGACATTTGTTTTAGATCTCACTAAAAAGACTGTTAAAACAGGACATGATCTTAATAACTAAGCAAGTTCTGGGACCCTGAAAAATCACATGATGGAACACTATGGTCTGAGCCCCACTGGAACATCAGTATGAAGCTGATGGTATTGGGTGTTTGAAAGCCAGAACTTTTTGCCTAATAACTCTTGGTAATGAACAATGAATGAATGGTCAGCATCAGAGAAATATTGATTCACTTACTCAACAAATATTTGTTAAGTTGTTACTATATGCTAAGCAATGTACAAGGTACAAGGAAATTAATGGTAAACACTTTGCAAATGGTGACTGTGCTCATGTAGCTTTCAGTCTAGGATAGAGAGCATTTTAGTTCTATCTAGAACAGAATTCAGGAAACAATCAAACTTCCATTTCTGTTAAACCTTTCAAATAACGTTATACTCAGCTTTTCTATTTTCAATGCTTGATACTTTTATACATTCAATTTTTTAAAAAGATTTTATTATTTTTTTGAGAAAGAGAAAGAGGGATCAGGAGGAGGGGTGGAGGGAGAGGGAGAGAGAGATTCATATAGACTCCATGCTGAGCACAGAGCCAGACACAGGGCTGGATCTCATGACTGTGAGATCATGACCTGAGCTGAAATCAAGAGTCAGTCACTTAACTGACTGAGCTACCCAGGTGTCACTACATATTTAATTTGACTGGAGTTTAGTCCTTGAATTATGAACTGCTACTTCCCAATTCTTGCTTCTGATACCTTTTAGCATCATGGCATTTAACCCTAGGCATGACCCCAGAACAAAGCTTTTTAAGGGGTGGTAATTATTTGTAAATTTGCTAATCTTGATTATTAAGTATCCAGGGTACTGGGATTTAATGAACAAACTCTTTATTTTTATTTTTTATTTTTTTTATTGTTTTATGTTTCTCACCATACAGTACACCATTAGTTTTTGATGTAGTGTTCCATGATTCATTGTTTGCATAGAATATCCACTGCTCCATGCAATCCATGCCCTTCTTAATACCCATCACCAGACTCACCTATCCCTCCATCCCCCTCCTTATAGAACAAACTCTAAAAACATTTTCAAATTCATTCTCTGTCTGCAGCTCAGTATACTGAAAGCATTTAGAGACTTAAGTACCTTTTGCTATCTTATAGTAATTGTATTTTCTTAAATTTTTTTTTATTTTTTATAAACATATATTTTTATCCCCAGGGGTACAGGTCTGTGAATCACCAGGTTTACACACTTCACAGCACTCACCAAAGCACATACCCTCCCCAATGTCCATAATCCCACCCCCTTCTCCCAAACCCCCTCCCCCCAGCAACCCTCAGTTTGTTTTGTGAGATTAAGAGTCACTTATGGTTTGTCTCCCTCCCAATCCCATCTTGTTTCATTGATTCTTCTCCTACCCACTTAAGCCCCCATGTTGCATCACCACTTCCTCATATCAGGGAGATCATATGATAGTTGTCTTTCTCTGCTTGACTTATTTCGCTAAGCATGATACGCTCTAGTTCCATCCATGTTGTCGCAAATGGCAAGATTTCATTTCTTTTGATGGCTGCATAGTATTCCATTGTGTATATATACCACATCTTCTTGATCCATTCATCTGTTGATGGACATCTAGGTTCTTTCCACAGTTTGGCTATTGTGGACATTGCTGCTATAAACATTCTGGTGCATGTGCCCCTTTGGATCACTACGTTTGTATCTTTAGGGTAAATACCCAATAGTGCAATTGCTGGGTCATAGGGCAGTTCTATTTTCAACATTTTGAGGAACCTCCATGCTGTTTTCCAGAGTGGCTGCACCACCTTGCATTCCCACCAACAGTGTAGGAGGGTTCCCCTTTCTCCGCATCCTCGCCAGCATCTGTCATTTCCTGACTTGTTTATTTTAGCCATTCTAACTGGTGTGAGGTGATATCTCATTGTGGTTTTGATTTGTATTTCCCTGATGCTGAGTGATATGGAGCACTTTTTCATGTGTCTGTTGGCCATCTGGATGTCTTCTTTGCAGAAATGTCTGTTCATTTCCTCTGCCCATTTCTTGATTGGATTATTTGTTCTTTGGGTGTTGAGTTTGCTAAGTTCTTTATAGATTCTGGACACTAGTCCTTTATCTGATATGTCGTTTGCAAATATCTTCTCCCACTCCACTCCAAAACTGCTAGAACTTATACAGGAATTCAGTAAAGTGTCAGGATATAAAATCAATGCACAGAAATCAGTTGCATTTCTCTACACCAACAGCAAGACAGAAGAAAGAGAAATTAAGGAGTCAATCCCATTTACAATTGCACCCAAAACCATAAGATACCTAGGAATAAACCTAACCAAAGAGGCACAGAATCTATACTCAGAAAACTATAAAGTACTCATGAAAGAAATTGAGGAAGACACAAAGAAATGGAAAAAAGTTCCATGCTCCTGGATTGGAAGAATAAATATTGTGAAAATGTCTATGCTACCTAAAGCAATCTACACATTTAATGCAATTCCTATCAAAGTACCATCCATCTTTTTCAAAGAAATGGAACAAATAATTCTAAAATTTATATGGAACCAGAAAAGACCTCGAATAGCCAAAGGGATATTGAAAAAGAAAGCCAACGTTGGTGGCATCACAATTCCGGACTTCAAGCTCTATTACAAAGCTGTCATCATCAAGACAGCATGGTACTGGCACAAAAACAGACACATAGAAGGAATCCATCAAAATCCTTGAGGAGAATACAGGCAGCAACCTCTTCGACCTCAGCCGCAGCAACATCTTCCTAGGAACAACGCCAAAGGCAAGGGAAGCAAGGGCAAAAATGAACTATTGGGATTTCATCAAGATCAAAAGCTTTTGCACAGCAAAGGAAACAGTTAACAAAATCAAAAGACAACTGACAGAGTAATTGTATTTTTAATTATTTAAGGAACCTCCATACCGTTTTCCACGGTGGCTGCACCATTTACATTCCCACCAATAGTGTACAAGGGCTCCAATTTCTCCACATTCTTGCAAACACTTTCTATCTTTTGTTTTTTGGTTATAGCTATACTAACAGGTGTGAGGTGATATCTCATTAATGATATTGAATATCTTTTTATTTACATGTTAGCCATTTGCATATCATCTCTATAGAAGTCTCTTTTCAAATCCTTTGCCCATTTTTAACCAGGTTATTTCTTTTTAAAAATTGAATTGTATGAGTTACTTATATATTTTAGATGTTAACGCCATATCAGATATATGGTATAGAAATGTTTTCTCCCATTCCGTAGGTTGCCTTTTTCCTGCTGAGTATTTCTTTAGATGTGCAAGGTTTTTTTTGTTTGTTTGTTTTTGTTTTTTCTTTTTAGCTTGACTTAGTCCATTTGTTTATTTTTGCTTTTGTTGTTTGTGCTTTTAGTGTTATATCCAAGAAATCATTACTTGGGCAAATGCCAAAAACATCCCTAATATGTTTTCTTCTGGGACTTTTACAACTTCTGGGACTTTTAAAATTTCAGGTCTTAGTATAATTCTTTAATCCATTTGAGTTGATTTTGTATATTATGTGAGATAAAGGTCCAGTTTAATTCTATTGCATGTGGATATCCAGTTTTTCCAATGGCTGAATCCATATGATTCAGCAATCCCATATCTGGATATATCTATATATATCTGTATACATCTATCATCATCTATATCTATATCTATATCTATCTATACTGTTTTTGTGTGTGTGTGTGTGTGTGTGTGTGTGTGTGTGTGTGTGTGTGTGTGTGTATTTCAGTACTTTGGGATATATATATCCCAAAATATTGAAATCAGGATCTCAAAGATATCTATACTCCCATGTTCACTGCAGAATTATACATAATAGCTAAAATATTGAAACAATGTAAGTCTCCATCAAAGGATGAATGGATAAAGGAAATGTGGTGTATACATACAAATGTTATTAAAAAGAAGGTAATCCTCAGTCTCTGGGTGGCTCAGTCAGTTGAGCCTCTGCCTTGAGCTCAGATCATGATCCCAGGGTCCTGGGATGGAGTCCTGCTTGGGGCTCTTTGCTTAGTGGGGAGCCTTCTTCTCCCTCTGCCTGCTCTGCTTGCTGCTCCCCCTACTTGTGCTCTCTCTCTCTATCTCTGACTAATAAATAAATAAAATTTTCAAAAAAAAAAAAGAAGGTAATCTTGGGGTCTCTGGGTGGCTCAGTTGGTTAAGCATCTTTCTTTAGCTCAGGTCATGATCTCTGGGTCCTACACCAAGCTTGAGCCCTACATCAAGCTTCCAGCTCAGCATGGAGTCCACTCCTCTCTCTCTCCCGCTCCCCCTCCCCACTACTCCTTCTCTCTCTCTGTCTCTCAAACAAATAAGTACAATTTTTTTTTAAGAAGGAAATCCTGCCATAGATGACAACATGGATGAAAATGGTAGGCATTATGCTAAATGAAACAATCCAATCTGCAGGACAGACACTGTGTGATTCCACTACATAATGTATCTAAAATGGTTAAACTTATAAAAACAGACAATAAAATCGTGGTTGTCAGGGGCTGAGAGGAAGGGAAGTTGAAGAGTTGCAATTTGACAGATACAAAGATGCAGTTTTACAAGATGAATAAAGTATACAGATCTGTTGTACAGCATTGTGCTTATAATAAATAATATTATATTGTGCACTTTTATTGAGTGTAAATTTCATGTTAAGTGTTCTTACCATAATAATAGAAAAAGAATTGGGCTCCTAAAATATTTTTCATTTGGCAAGTTGTTAATTATAAAGGGAGGAAATTTTTAGATCTGATTTTTTTTCTTGATGGTAGTGATAAAAGGATGGAATGGGCCCTGAGGCTTCATCTTTTATTGATAAGGTTGGAATCTGAACAATTTACAGATGGTTTTGAAAGGTCAAGGGTCAGGAGAACTTAGCCAGAAATTAAGATTCAAGACCCTGGAGAGTTTAAAACAACGAAGGGATGCTAATTGCTTTTTTAAAAGATAAAATAGTTATTTGGCCAAAAGATTTGAATTTGGACGTTTCGAATCTTTTAGGATACATATACGTATATGCATATATTAATAGATATATAATATATATATTATATATATAATATATATTTCACATTTTGTTTACTCACTCATCCATTGATGGACATTTGGACTGGCTTTTAATTGTGCTTTTGGCTTTCATAAATAATGCTGCTGTGAACATTGGTGTGCAATTTAGGATATGGAGAATCTGTGAACAGTAAGTACCTAAGAATTTAGAGCTCTAAAGGAAATGGCTTATTTCTTGATTTCTTCAAATGGGGTTCATGACACATACCTATCATCAGGCTTAGCATATTCTTTTTTTTAATTTTTAATTTTTTTATAAACATATATTTTTATCCCCAGGGGTACAGGTCTGTGAATCACCAGGTTTACACACTTCACAGCACTCACCATAGCACATACCCTCCCCAATGTCCATAACCCCACCCCCCTTCTCCCTCCCCCCCTCCCCCCAGCAACCCTCAGTTTGTTTTGTGAGATTAAGAGTCACTTATGGTTTGTCTCCCTCCCAATCCCATCTTGTTTCATTTATTCTTCTCCTACCCGCTTACCCACCATTGTTGCATCACCACTTCCTCATATCAGGGAGATCATATGATAGTTGTCTTTCTCCACTTGACTTATTTCGCTAAACATGATATGCTCTATTTCCACCCCCATTATCACAAATGGCAAGATTTCATTTCTTTTGATGGCTGCATAGTATTTTATTGTGTATATATACCACATCTTCTTGATCTATTCATCTGTTGATGGACATCTAGGTTCTTTCCATAGTTTGGCTATTGTGGACATTGCTGCTATAAACATTCAGGTGTACGTGCCCCTTTGGATCACTACATTTGTAATCCTTAGGGTAAATACCCAGGAGTGCAATTGCTGGGTCATAGGGCAGTTCTATTTTCAACATTTTGAGGAACCTCCATGCTGTTTTCCAGAGTGGTTGCACCAGCTTGCATTCCCACCAACAGTGTAGGAGGTTTCCCATTTCTCCGCATCCTCACCAGCATCTGTCATTTCCTGACTTGTTGATTTTAGCCATTCTGACTGGTGTGAGGTGATATCTCATTGTGGTTTTGATTTGTATTTCCCTGATGCCGAGGGATATGGAGCACTTTTTCATGTGTCTGTTGGCCATCTGGATGTCTTCTTTGCAGAAATGTCTGTTCATGTCCTCTGCCCATTTCTTGATTGGATTATTTGTCCTTTGGGTGTTGAGTTTGCTAAGTTCTTTATAGATTTTGGACACTAGCCCGTTATCTGATATGTCATTTGCGAAAATCTTCTCTCATTCTGTCAGTTGTCTTTTGGTTTTGTTAACTGTTTCCTTGGCTGTGCAAAAGTTTTGATCTTGATAAAATCCCAATAGTTTATTTTTGCCCTTGTTTCCCTTGCCTTTGGCGATGTTCCTAAGATGTTGCTGCGGCTGAGGTCAAAGAGGTTGCTGCCTGTGTTCTCCTCAAGGATTTTGATGGATTCCTTTCTCACATTGAGGTCCTTCATCCATTTTGAGTCTATTTTCGTGTGTGGTGTAAGGAAATGGTCCAATTTCATTTTTATGCATGTGGCTGTCCAATTTTCCCAATACCATTTATTGAAGAGGCTGTCTTTTTTCCATTGGACATTCTTTCCTGCTTTGTCGAAGATTAGTTTATCATAGAGTTGAGGGTCTATTTCTGGGCTTTCTATTCTGTTCCATTGATCTAAGTGTCTATTTTTGTGCAGTACCATGCTGTCTTGATGATGACAGCTTTGTAATAGAGCTTGAAGTTCGGAATTGTGATGCCACGAACATTGGCTTTCTTTTTCAATATTCCTTTGACTATTCGAGGTCTTTTCTGGTTCCATAGAAATTTTAGGATTGTTGGGCGCCTGGGTGGCTCAGTGAGTTGAAGCCTCTGCCTTTGGCTCAGGTCATGATCCCAGTCCTGGGATCAAGCCCCACATTGGGCTCTCTGTTCCACGGGGAGCCTGTTTCCTCCTCTCTCTCTGCCTGCCTCTCTGCCTACTTGTGATCTCTGTCTGTCAAGTAAATAGATAAAATCTTTAAAAAAATTTATTATTGTTTGTTCCATTTCTTTGAAAAAGATGGATGGTACTTTGATAGGAATTGCATTAAATGTGTAGATTGCTTTAGGTAGCATAGACATTTTCACAATATTTATTCTTCCAATCCAGGAGCATGGAACATTTTTCCATTTCTTTGTGTCTTCCTCAATGTCATTCATGAGTACTTTATAGTTTTCTGAGTATAGATTCTTTGTCTCTTTGGTTATGTTTATTCCTAGGTATCTTATGGTGTTGGGTGCAATTGTAAATGGGATTGACTCCTTGATTTCTCTTTCTTCTGCCTTGTTGTTGGTGTATAGAAAAGCAACTGATTTCTGTGCATTGATTTTATATCCTGACACTTTACTGAATTCCTGTACAAGTTCTAGCAGTTTTGGAGTGGAGTCTTGTGGGTTTTCCACATATAGTATCATATCATCTGCAAAGAGTTATTGTTTGACTTCTTCTTTGCCAATTTGGATGCCTTTAATTTCCTTCTGTTTTCTGATTGCTGAGGCTAGGACTTCTAGTACTATGTGGAATAGCAGTGGTGATAATGGACATCCCTGCCTTGTTCCTGACCTTAGCGGAAAAGCTTTCAGTTTTTCTCCATTGAGAATGATACTTGCGGTGGGTTTTTCATAGATGGCTTTGATAATATTGAGGTATGTGCCCTCTATCCCTACACTTTGAAGAGTTTTGATCAGGAAGGGATGCTGTACTTTGTCAAATGCTTTTTTAGCATCTATTGAGAGTTACATATGGTTTTTGTTCTTTATTTTATTGATGTGTTGTATCACATTGTTCCATTTCTTTGAAAAAGATGGATGGTACTTTGATAGGAATTGCATTAAATGTGTAGATTGCTTTAGGTAGCATAGACATTTTCACAATATTTATTCTTCCAATCCAGGAGCATGGAACATTTTCAAAATATTTATTCTTCCAATCCAGGAGCATGATTTGTGGATGTTGAACCAACCTTGCATCCCTGGAATAAATCCCACTTGGTCGTGGTGAATAATCCTTGTAATGTACTGTTGAATCCTATTGGCTAGTATGTTGGTGAGAATTTTCACATCTGTGTTCATCAAGAATATTGGTCTATAGCTCTCTTTTTTGATGGGATCCTTGTCTGGTTTTGGGATCAAGGTGATGCTGGCCTCATAAAATGAGTTTGGAAGTTTTCCTTCCATTTCTCTTTTTTGGAACAGTTTCAGGAGAATAGGAATTAGTTCTTCTTTAAATGTTTGGTAGAATTCCCCTGGGAAGCCCTCTGCCCCTGGGCTTTTGTTTGTTTGGATATTTTTGATGACTGTTTCAATCTCCTTACTGGTTATGGGTCTGTTCAGGCTTTGTATTTCTTCCTGGTTCAGTTGTGGTAGTTTATATGATTCTAGGAATGCACCCATTTCTTCCAGATTGTCCAATTTGTTGGCGTAGAGTTGCTCATAGTATGTTCTTATAATTGTATTTCTTTGGTGTTAGTTGTGACCTCTCCTCTTTCATTCATGATTTTATTTATTTGGGTCTTTTCTCTTTTCTTTTTGATAAGTCTGGTCAGGGGTTCATCAATCTTATTAATTCTTTCAAAGAACCAGCTCCTAGTTTCATTGATTAGTTCTGTTGTTTTATTTGGTTTCTATTTCATTGATTTCTGCTCTGATCTTTATGATTTCTCTTCTCCTGCTGGGCTTAGGGTTTCTTTCTTGTTCTTTCTCCAGCTCCTTTAGGTGTAGGGTTAGGTTGTGTACCTGAGACCTTTTTTGTTTCTTGAGAAAGTCTTGTACCACTATATATTTTCCTCTCAGGACTGCCTTTGTTGTGTCCCACAGATTTTGAACTGTTGTATTTTCATTATCATTTGTTTCCATGATTTTTTTCAATTCTTCTTTAATTTCCCAGTTGACCCATTCATTCTTTAGAAGGATGCTGTTTAGTCTCCATGTATTTGGGTTCTTTCCAAATTTCCTCTTGTGATTGAGTTCTAGCTTCAGAGCATTGTGGTTTGAAAATATTCAGGGAATGATTCCAATCTTTTGATACTGGTTGAGACCTGATTTAGGACCGAGGATGTGATCTATTCTAGAGAATGTTCCACATGCACTAGAGAAGAATGTGTATTCTGTTTCTTTGCGATGAAATGTTCTGAATATATCTGTGATGTCCATCTGGTCCAGTATGTCATTGAAAGCCTTTATTTCCTTGTTGATCTTTTGCTTGGTTGATCTGTCCATTTCAGTGAGGGGAGTGTTAAAGTCCCCTACTATGATTGTATTATTGTTGATGTGTTTCTTTGATTTTGTTATTAATCGGTTTATATAGTGGGCTGCTCCCACATTAGGGGCATAGATATTTAAAATTGTTAGATCTTCTTGTTGGACAGACCCTTTGAGTATGATATAATGTCCTTCCTCATCTCTTATTATAGTCTTTGGCTTGAAATCTAATTGATCTGACATAAGGATTGCCACCCCTGCTTTTTTCTGATGTCCATTAGCATGGTAAATTGTTTACCACCCCCTCACTTTAAATCTGGAGGTGTCTTCGGGCTTAAAATGAGTTTCTTGTAGGCAACATAGAGATGGGTTTTGTTTTTTTTATCCATTATGATACCCTGTGTCTTTTGGTTGGGGCATTTAGCCCATTAACATTCAGGGTAACTATTGAGAGATATGAATTTAGTGCCATTGTATTGCCTGTAAGGTGACTGTTACTGTATATTTTCTCTGTTTCTTTATGATCTACCACTTTTAGGCTCTCTCTTTGCTTAGAGGACCCCTTTCAATATTTTCTGTAGAGCTGGTTTGGTGTTTTCAAATTCTTTCAGTTTTTGTTTGTCCTGGAAGCTTTTAATCTCTCCTTCTATTTTCAATGATAGCCTAGCTGGATATAGTATTCTTGGCTGCATGTTTTTCTCGTTTAGTGTTCTGAATATATCATGTCAACTCTTTCTGGCCTGCCAGGTCTCTTTGGATAAGTCTGCTGCCAATCTAATATTTTTAGCATTGTATGTTACAGACTTCTTTTCCCACGCTGCTTTCAGGATTTTCTCTTTGTCACTAAGTCTTGTAAATTTTACTATTAGGTGACGGGGTACGAACCTATTCTTGTTGATTTTGAGGGGGGTTCTCTTCACCTTCTGGATTTTAATGCTTGTTCCCTTTGCCATATTGGGGAAATTCTCTCCAATAATTCTCTCAGTAAAACTTCTGCTCCCCTCTCTCTTTCTTCTTCTGGAATTCCAATTATTCTAATGTTGTTTCATCTTATGGCATCACTTATCTCTCGAATTCTCCCCTCATGGTCCACTAGCTGTTTGTCCCTCTTTTGCTCAGCTTCTTTTTTCTCTGTCATTTGCTCTTCTATATCACTAATTCTTTCTTCTGCCTCATTTCTCCTAGCAGTGGGAGCCTCCATTTTTGATTGCACCTCATTAATAGCTTTTTTGATTTCAACTTGGTTAGATTTTAGTTCTTTCATTTCTCCAGAAAGAGCTTTTATATCTCCCAAGAGCGTTTCTCTAATATCTTCCATGCCTTTTTCGAGCCCTGCTAGAACCTTGAGAATTGTCATTCTGAACTCTAGATCTGACATATTACCAATGTCTGTATTGATTAGGTCCCTAGCCTTCAGTACTGCCTCTTGTTTTTTTTTTTTTTTTTTGTGGTGAATTTTTCCGCCTTTTCATTTTGTTCAGATAAGAGTATATGAAGGAGCAAGTAAAATACTAAAAGGGTGGCAACAACCCCAGGAAAATATGCTTTAACCAAATCAGAAGAGATACCAATTTGTGAGGGGAGAGAAAGGGTATAAAGAGAGGTTCAGGAAGAAAAAAAAAGAAAAGAAACAATTAAAAAAAGAAGAAGAAAGAAAAAAAGAAAGGAAACAATTATTATTATTATTTTTTAAAGATTTTATTTATTTATTTGACAGAGAGAGATCACAAGTAGGCAGAAAGGCAGGCAGAGAGAGAGAAAGAGAGAGAGAGAGAGGGAAGCAGGCTCCCTGCTGAGCAGAGAGCCCGATGCGGGACTCAATCCCAGGACCCTGAGATCATGACCTGAGCCAAAGGCAGCGGCTTAACCCACTGAGCCACCCAGGTGCCCCGAAAGGAAACAATTAAAAAAAGAAGATGAATAAAGAAAAAGTATAAAAAAGAAAAACATTATATATATATATATGTATATATATATATATATATATATATATATATATATATATTAGATATACTATTTAAAAACGTTAAAAAAGAAAATGGTAAAAGTTAAAAAAAATTTTAGCAGAAGAAGAGAAGAAAAAAATTGAAATAGAAAAAAAATTAAATTAACTGCAAGACTAAAGAGAATCATGGGGAGAAAGCCACGGGAGAAACTTCTGTGCTTTGTTTTCTCTTCCTCTGGAATTCTGCTGCTCTCCTTGGTATTGAAACTGCACTCCTTGGTAGGTGAACTTGGTCTTGACTGGATTTCTTGTTGATCTTCTGGGGGAGGGACCTGTTGTAGTGATTCTCAAGTGTCTTTGCCCCAGGCGGAATTGCACCGCCCTTACCAGGGGCCGGGCTGAATAATCTGCTCAGGGTTGCTTTCAGGAGCTTTTTTCCCTGAGCACATTCCGTAGAGTTCTGGACGATGGAAATAAAAATGGTGGCCTCCTGTTCTCTGTTCTGTAGGAGCTGAGAGCCTGGGGCCCCACTCCACAGTACACCCTCAGAGAACAGCGTCCAGTAACTCCCAACTTCCTGACCTCCGGCTGTGCTCCAAGCTCACGGAGCCTGCGACCGGTTCAAGGTAACCCTGAGCTGGGAGCTCACTGTCGGCTCTTTCTTTGTAGCTGGCTTCGCCATTCTAATACCTGCAAGTTCTGCAACACTCAGACACTCCTGATCCTTCTGTGACCCTGCAGGACCTGAGGCCATGCTGACCCCGCATGGGCTTCACCCCGGTTTAGCCTCTGGAGCAATGTCCCTCAGCGGAACAGACTTTCAAAAGTACTGATTTTGTGCTCCATTGCTCCACTGCTTGCCGGGAGCCCCCCCCCCCCGGGGTCTATCTTCCCGTCGCTTTGGATTCACTTCTCTGCCAGTCTTACCTTTCAGAAAGTTGTTGATTTTCTGTTTCTAGAATTGCTGTTCTTCTTCTCTTCGATCTGCCGATGGATTTGCAGTTGTTTGCAATCTTTCGATAAGCTATCTAGCTGATCTCCTGCTAGCTGAAGTAGTCTCAGCCTGCTACTTCTCTGCCATCTTGACTCCTCCCCCAGGCTTAGCATATTCTTAATGGTCCAGGTGCTCTACATGAAACTGTCATGGAAATAGAAAATCCGTTATCATGAAAATTTATTAGAGACATTCCAGGATCCAGAAACTGGTTCTGGCTTTGTTCTTTCTTTTTCTTTTCTTTGTTTTCTTTTTTTTCTGGCTTTACTTCTAATGACTGAATTAGCTATGAGGAGTTTTGGAGATTTTTTCAGAGGAATTACATTTGAATAGCTGAAGTTAAGTCACATTAGAACTCACATCTTTACTAACCACCTTTTCAATGACTTATTCTTCATTTCTTTAAATAATAAAATACTTCAGGCATACACAAACCATAATAATAACAACCCTGTTTAGACACTTCAACTGAAAAAGTCATTATTCATACAATTGAAATCTCTTAATTTTGTGTCATCCTTGTACCCTTATTGTAATATATTCCCAATGATAAATATTTGTATTGTTTTATACTCCTACATTTATGAGAGGGCTGGTTGCCTCCATTCTCCCTATCACTTGTTATTGTCAGAACTTTTTCTTCTTCTCAAAAAGAAACTCTGTAGTTCTTAAGAAAGAGTTCCTAGTCCCTGGTAATCTCTATTATACTTTGTGTCTTTATGAATTTGTCCATCCTAGGAATCACACAATATTTGTCCCTTAGAATAATAACCTTAAGATTCATCCATGCTGTACATTTGTCAGAATTTCCTTCTTTTCAAGGCTGAATAATATTCCACTGTATTTGTAAGTATAAGCACATATACATATATGCATATATTAATACATATATTATATATTATATATATATATTTCACATTTTGTTTACTCATTCATCCATTGATGGACATTTGGACTGGCTTTTAGTTGTGCTTTTGGATATCATAAATAATGCTGCTGTGAACATTGGTGTACGATGATTTGTCTGAGTCCATGCTTTCCATTATTTTGGGTATGTCTTAAAGTGGAATTACTGGAACACATGTTAATTTTATGCTTAATTTTTGAAAAACTGCCATACTGATTTTCACAGCTGCTGCACCATTTTACATTTTCACTGGCAATGCACAAGTGTTCCAATTTCTTCATAACTGCCCAAACACTTGTTCTTTTCCTTTTTTATGATAGCAATACCAATGGTTGTGAGGTTATATCTCATTGTGGTATTTTATTTGTATTCCCCTAACAGCTAGTGATATTTAGCATATTTTCATTAGCTTATTGGCCTTTTGTATATCTTTTCTGGAGAAATTTATATTCAAGTCTTCTGCCCATTTTTTTGAATTAGGCTTTATTTGTTGTTACTGTTGTAGTTGCTGATGTTGAATTGTAGAAGTTCTTTATATATTCTGGAAATTAATCACTTACCAGATACTTGATTTCCAAATATTTTCTCCCATTATGTGAATTTTCTTTTCACTTTCTTGCTAGTGTCCTTTGATGTACAAAAGTTTTTAATTTTGATAAAATTCAATTTCTCTATTTTTTTGTTGCCTGTGCTTTGGATGTCATATCAAGAAATTATCACCAAACCTAATGTTATATTTACCCTATGTTTTCTTTTAAAAGTGGTGTAGCTCTTATGTTTAGATTTTTAATCCACTTTGAGTTATTTTTTTGTACATGATGTAACTTAAGATTCCAACTTTATTTTTTTGCATGTAAATATCCAGTTTTTAGAATGGTCTTGGCACGTTTGTCAAAAATCATTTAACCATGTATGCAAAAAATTCTATTTAGGATATCTATTCTATACTATTGGTCTATGTATCTGTCTTTATGTGAATACCATTGTGTTTTGATTATTGTAGCTTTGTGGTAAGTTTTGAAATCAGAAAGCATGAGACCATGGACTTTTTTATTCTTTTTCAAGATTGTTTGGTTATACTTGTTTTGTTGAGATTCCATATGCAAATTTTCTATTTTTGCAAAAAAATGCTTTTGGAATTTTGATAAGGATTACATCAAATCTGTAGATTGCTTTGGGTGGTATAGTCACCTTAACTATATTAAGTCTTCCAATCCATGAAAGTGGGATTCTTTCCATTTATTTTTATCTTATTTATTTCAGTAATGTGTTATAATTTTCAATGTTCCAGTCTTTTGTCTCTTTGGTTAAATTTATTCCTAAAATTTATTCTTTTAAGTGTTATTATAAATTGAATTATTTTGAATTTCCTTTATGGATTGTTCAGTGTTAGTGTATAGAAATACAACAGATTTTTTTTGTGTTGATTTTGTATCCTGAAAATTTATTGAATTGTTTATTAACTTTAACATTTCTTTGTGAAATCCTTAGGGTTTCTACATATAATATCATGCTATCTACCAACAGAAATAATTTTACTTCTTTCAAATTTGGATGCCTTTTATGTCTTTTATTGCCTTAGTGCACTGACTACAACTGACAATATTATGTTGAATCAGTGAGATCATAGTGTATGTGTTTTTTAATGTGCTGCTTAATTTGGTTGGCTAGTATGTTGTTAAGGCATTTTGCATCAATAGTCATAAGATATATTGTTCTGTAGTTTTCTTTTCTTGTAATTTCCTTGTCTGGCTTTAACAGCCTTCATAGAATGAGTTAGAGAGCATTCTCTCCTCTTAAAGATTTTGGAAAAAAACTGAGAAGGGCTGCTGGCAATTCTTAAATATTTGTTAGATTTCACCAATTATGCCTTTTGGCCTGGGACCTTTTTTGGGGGGGGTGGCTTTTGATTACTGATTCAACCTCCACTCCAGTTATAGGTCTATTCAGATTTTTATTTCTTCATGAATCAGTTTTTGTATATTGTTTCTAGAAATCTCCATTTCATCTGATTACCCAATTCATTGGTATATAAATATTCATAATACTCTTTTATAATCTCATTTTATTTCTATGAAATTAGTAGTAATGCCCCAAATTTAATTTCCAATTTAATAATTTGAGTCTCCTCTATTTTTTTCTTTTTGTTAGCCAATATAACTAAAGGTTTGTCCATTTTGTTAATCTTCTCAAAGTTGGTATTTTCTAGTCCCTGAAAGTATAGACTTAGGTCACTCATTGAAGATCTTTTTTTTTTTTTTAATTTTTGCTCTATGTATTTAGAGTTAAAATTTTCCCTAAACAGTGTTTTCACAGCATCTCATAAATTTTATGCTTTCTTCTCTCTCTTCCTCTGCCTGCTGCTCCCCCTGCTTGTGTGCTCTCTGTTAAATGAATAAATAAATCTTTTTAAAAAATTAAAAATAAATAAAAAGTTTCTCCCTACCTTGACATCAAGATCTAATTGTAAAAAAAAAAAAAAAGATCTAATTGTATTTTCTTTGAAAATCTTTATACTTTTGTCTTTCACAGTTAGATTTTTTTTGGTATTTCATCATGAAATATGAAAACTTATGTAAATTTGCTTCCATTTTTTTGGACTAGATACCCAGAATCAGATCAAATTTACTTTTGTTTTTCCTTTACTAAGACTTTTGTTTGTATTTTAGCTTTAAGTAATGAAATGAACAAGTCATGGGGATGCAAGGTACAGCGTAAAGAGTATAGTTAATAGGATTGTAATAGTGTTGCGTAGTGATGGATGTGACAACTGAAATGAAACTAATGTAACATTGTGTGTTAACAATACTTAAATAAAAAATATGCTGAATTTTGTCAAACATTATTTAATCCATTGAGAAAATTTTGCAAATTTTCTCTTTCAATCTGTTAAAATGATGAATTACTTAACATCCTAATGTTAAACAAATTTTGCTTTCCAGGTAAAAGCTCAATGACATGTCATTTTATACATTCCTTTATTTTTTTATTAGATATGATTTAGGACTTACATATCTTTGTTCATGAGTGATGTTAATTTTAATAAAGTATTTTCTCATATAATCCTTGATAGGTTTTGGTATCACAGATATTCTGAAATGAATTGGGGGGTGTGTTTCCTCCTTTACTTATTCTCTTGAAAATTTTGTGTAACAATAAAGGTATTTCATTTTTGAATATTTGGTGGAAATCATCTAAGCCACCTAAGTCTGCAGTTTTCTTTGTAGAAAAAAATTAGCAACTTATTTAGCTGTATTAATGGTAATACTATACTGAGGTTTTCTACTTCTATATGAGTCAATTTAGAAAAATGTATCTTTGGGGCACCTAGGTGGCTCCGTGGATTAAGCCTCTATGTTCAGCTCTGGTCATGATCTCAGGGTCTTGGGACCGAGCCCCATATCTAGGCTCTCTGCTCAGCAGGGAACCTGCTTCCTCCTCTGTCTCTGCCTGCCTCTCTGCCTACTTGTGATCTCTCTCCTTCTCTGTCAGATAAATAAAATAAAATCTAAAAAAAATGTATCTTTAGGGGATTTTGCCCATTCCTTCTGCATTTTCAAATTTATTCAGTTAATCTTATCTATCCATTATAGCATTTTATATTTGTAATATCTATAACCTAGCACTAACTCCTTTTTTATTCCTGATATTTGTTTTCTGTTTTCCTCTCGCATATTCTCTCTTTCCCTTCTCTTTTTCCTTTCTCCCTCCCATCAACCCTCCCCCCAACTCTTTTTTTGTCTTGATAAGTATTTCCAGGAAACATGCCCTATGTGCATTTAATTCTTTGAAATTTGTGGATATAACATGATTTATTTCCCCAGTTATTGTAGGAGATTTTTTTTTACCAAAGGCTTTACCACTTAATGGCATGAATCACCATCTGCCTTAGCTCCAGTATTAGTTTGCTTACCATGCATCCCACCTTAAGATACAGATCTCTGAATTTGCTAGAACAAGCTTCAAGACCCAGTTCTGGAACTTAAACACAATGCATGTAAAAGTATATATTTAACACCCCAAAAAATAAACAATCCAGTCAAGAAATAGGCAAAAGAGATGAACAGACATCCCCAAAGAAGACACTCAAATGGCCAACAGACACATGAAAATATATACCATATCACTTGGCATCAGGGAAATAAAAACCAAAACCACAATGAGATGTCACCTTACACTGGTCAGAATGGCTAAAATTAACAAGACAGGAAACAACAAATGTGAGCGTAGATGTGGAGATAGGGGCACACTTTTACAGTACTGCAAGTTGATGCAGCTACTCTGAAAAACAGTATGGAGGTTCCTCAAGAAGTTAAAAATAGAGCTACCCTATAACCCAGCAATTGCACTACTAAGTATAATAATTAATTATATTAATTACTCCAAAGATACAAATGCAGTGATCAAAAGGGCACCTGCCCTCCAATGTTCATAGCAGCAATGTCCACAATAGCCAAACTGTAGAAAGAGCCCAGATGTCCATTGACAGAGGAATTGGTAAAGAAGATATTGTGTATATACAATGGACTACTACTTAGCCATCTACATCGACATGGATACAACTGGAGGGTATTATTCTGAGCAAAATAAGCCAATCAGAGAAAGACAGTTTTCATCAACATGTGGAATATAAGAAACAGCACAGAGGATCATAGGGGAAGGGAGGGAAAAATGAAGGGGAAGTCATCAGAGAGGGAAACAAAACATGAGAGACTCTTAACTATAGGAAACAAACTGAGAGTTGCTGGAGGGGAGGTGGGTGTGGGAATGGGGTAATTAGGTGATGGGCATTAAGGAGGGCACTTCATGTAATGAACACTGGGTGATATAGGCAACTGATAAATTGCTGAACACTACATCTGAAACTAATTATGTACTATATGTTGACAAATGAATTTAAATTAAAAATATTTAAAATGTATTTATTCTACAGTTGTTGGATTCAGTTTTTATTATTCAGTTTGTTGGAAACACTTAGTCAAATTTATTATTAATCATCTTATTCAGATCTTCCATATGTTTATCAGTTCATTTCTATTTGTTCTATGAGAACAAATTAATGAGATGGTTTTGTGTTCTCTTGTGTTTCTGTCAAGTTTTGCTTTATATAATTTAAGACTGTGCTATTATATGCATAATTTTTTTATACTACCCTGCTGAATTGAAACTTTTTCACTATGAAGTAATGTGCTTCTTCTATAGTGAAGCATTTTACATAAAGCTTATTTTGGATTTGTAGGGGCTAGTGGCAGGAGGTGATGCAGAGTGGGCATCCCTGTACAGGGCAGCTACTCTCTGGCACCACTGACATGCTTGTGCTTTGTGTTTGAAATAATTTAGTTAATGTCTTTTCTCTGTAAATAAGCTGTATTATTGTTACTTTCAAATACCAGTACTTTGATGTGGTCAGATTCTTTGACTATATGCAAAAAAATAGAAATATTGATGCAAACCAGTATTTCCCTTTGGAGCATATTTCCTAAGTATAAATTTATATCCCAATTATGTTAACTTAAGCAAGTATTAAATTTTATTTGCATTCCTTTTTATGATTTATTTATTTATTTGAGAGAGAGAGCACGAACACAAGTTGAAGGGGCAGAAAGACTCTCAAGCATGACTCCATGCTGAGCAATGAGTGTGACATGAAGCCCAAATTCAGGACCCTGAGATCACAACCCAAGCTGAAACCAAGAGGGGGATGCTCAACCAACTTCACCAGCCAGACACCCTGTTTGCATTCTTTGAGAATGTATCTTCTTGAAGACAAAAATAACCCAGGTACATGGGTCATTTGTAAATATGTTAGAATTTGTAAATATGTTAGAATCCAATCTATGACTTTATTTTTCCACCCAGGGAATTATACCACACATGTATGTATGTATGTATGTATTTATGTTCAGTTAGCCAACATATAGTACATCATTAGTTTTTGATGTAATGTTCAATGATTCATTAGTTGTGTATAATACCTAGTGCTTATCACAATACATGCCCTACTTAATACCCACATAACCCTCCTTAATACCCATCACCCAGCTACCCTATCCCTCTACTCCTCTCCCTTCTCAAACCCTCAGTCTGTTTCTCAGAGTCCGGGACTTTAGATTTTCTTTGGATAATACCCAAAATGAATACTTCCCATACACATAAATGAGAGTTGGCAATTTAGTACAGGGAGAATTCTGTACTTTTCAGAAGAAAAATTTAAAGCAAATTCTTTTTATCTCATTTTTCTTTTTATTATAATAACCAGCTTTTGTTATTTCCTTGTTACTGAGATCTACTTTTAGAATAACATTCTGTTTTCCATCTTAAAAAAAAAGAAAGCCTATTTTGTTTGCCATAACCATACTAGTTTTTTCAAGTAAATAAATAAGTAATAAATAATGCGAGTTGTTGCAGCCACTTTGGAGAGTAGTACGGAGGTTCTTCAAAAAGTTGAAAATATTTTTACTTGATATATAATTATAAGTTAACAGTTTATTTCAGATCAACAAATATATTAGTTCACTGTCTTGATTTCCATTGTCAGTACTAAGAAACAAGATATCTGTCAACCTGTCATTCTTTTGATGATGTCTCTTTTCTTAGACTGTTATTAAAGTTTTCTCTTTTTGGTGTGTGGCTTTTTCATTATGATTTGTGATAGGTGTGAGTTTCTTTTATGCATATTTTTAAGGATTCATTACACTTCTTAAATCTTTAGTATCTTTTGCCATTGCTGGAAAATTCATAGCCGTTATCTCTTTAAATATTGATTCTACCCTGTCCTTTCTTTTTCCACATTCTGGTACTCTAATTAACCACATGTTAGACTCTAATTCTATTTTCATATCTCCTACCTCTTTTATCTTCTCAATCTTCTTATCTCTCTGTGCTTGCATTATTGGTAATTTCTTCTGACTTATATTCCAATTCATAAATTCTCTTTTCAGTTATTTATAATTTCCTTTTAAAAAATATTTTATCTATTTATTTGGCAGATATCACAAGTAGGCAGAGAGGCAGGGAGAGAGAGAGAGAGAGGAGGAAGCAGGCTCCCTGCTGAGCAGAGAGCCCGAGGTGGGGCTCAATCCCAGGACCCTGGGATCATGACCCAAGCTGAAGGAAGAGGCTTAACCCACTGAGCCATCCAAGTACCCCTTATAATTTCCTTTTAAAAGCCATACATTTCATTTTTGTCATTGTATTTTTTACTTTTATAAGTGTCATCAGATCTGCTTTGTCAGATCTGAGCCACTTTTTATGGTTTCTTGTTCTTTCTAAAATTGATATTATTCTAGGGGCACCTGGGTGGCTCAGTGGGTTAAGCCTCTACCTTCCGCTCAGGTAATGATCTCAGGATCCTGGGATCGAGCCCCACATTGGGCTCTCTGTTCAGCAGGGAGCCTGTCCCCCGCCCCCACCTGCCTCTCTGCCTACTTGTGATCTCTCTCTACTCTCTCTCTCTTGTTCTCTCTGTTAAATAAATAAAATCTTTTAGAAAATTGTTATTATTCTCTTTTAATTCTTTAAGCCTAGTAACCATAGTTATTTTGAAGGTATTTCTGATCATTTTATTATCTAAAGTCTTTGTGGATCTGCTATTTTTCCATTGGTTTTCACTCCTGGTACCAGGATTATTTATATACTTGATTATTATTGTGTGTTGCTCATTGCACCTTGAGCAATTAATTGTGGGAATAATGTGAGACTTAGAATAAAGGTGACCTCATCCAGGGAGAACTTACATCTGCTTCTGGATGCCTAAGGACACCACAAGTTTGTTACCTTGTTAAACTAAATTCATAGCTTGAGGTTTTCTAGATGAGTTAATATGTATTTGTGTAACAAATGTGGTATACTTATGATTTACTCTTACCCAGAGGGTTGACACTCTAAGGATTCAGTTTACAAGGTTCAAATTTTCCTTTATTGTCAAACTCTCTTAGGGCCAAATAACTTCAGTGTTCTTACTTCTCTGGATTCTCACTTTCCTTTCAAATTTTGGTTTGTAGTTTGTAACTATCTTAATATTTCTTTCTTGCTTCTAAAGGTACTTTTAAAATAAATATGTTATCCAGTATTTTAATTTGTTTTCTCAGGAATGGTTGGTAAAAATAACCTAAACTCTCATTACTGAAATGGAAATCCTTCACTTACTTTTTTGCAAACTCACCTATGCATTTAAAAAGATGTTATTTTCCCATCAACTTTAGATGTACTATAGTGAAGATTTTCATGTTTCTGACCATAATTCAGGAAATATAACCCTCTAAGATTTATATTAATGGATAATACACAATAAAAATGCTCCAGTACGCTGGGCCAAAGTGTATATGAACTTCAAAGCCACTTTTGCTCTTTCAATCCAATGTTCAGATTAGAAAGAAGTCTGAGGTACCTGTTCTGTGCCACCTTTTACCTGAGCCCTTTTCCTGAGCAGAAATTCTAAATTCTTAGCAGAATTTTCTAAGCTGCCTGAATTGGCTTTTGTTTTGGCTTTTCCCCCTGGTCCAAAGTTTCCCAGTTCTATTTTATTGCATCAACGATTTTGAAAGGAAAAGATATATTGTACTAGTCTAGTACCACTTATATTCCCTTTCCTTATTTGATAAAATCCCCACCTCATGAAACTATTTGTAGCCTAATTATAGGTCTTTAAGGATTCCATTTTGTCTTAATCATTCTTACTTGGACATATAATGCAGGGGGTGAGGGAGTAGTAGAAGTAGTGGTGAAGAGATTTAAGCATTTAATTGCTCCAAGGAGAGTATGTAACCAAAATCAGTCCTGTGCTGCAGTACCGCTTCCTGTAGGTGAACGGGAGAAGAATGAGGCACAAACGAGTCAGCTGCAAGAGAAAGGGAGCAGGGGACAACAGTAGAAAAGACTGTTGGCCGGAACAACTCCTCAGTCTCTCTTTTATTAGATAGAAACAGTAACCAACAGAAGAGCTGAAGAAGGCCAAACATTAGTCATATGCCTTGTAGATAAACAAAAAGGAGAGCAAAATATGTCTGTACAAGCAGTATAAATTTTACAGTTGAACAAGCACATTCAAAGGACTTATCTAACTAGCCACAGGTGCTTTTGGGGGGAGAAAGGGGAGATAATAGAAAAATGAAGCAGGTGGCATTCCACCCTGAGCTAGCCGAGCATCCCCTGCTGCTCAGCTTCAAGGCCTTATATCATCCTCTCCCCCAAAGACCTGTTGCCAGTATGTGTTTTTCTTAAGGTTATATCTAAATGTGCTTGGTAACTAGTAAAATTTTCCATGGGTTATATTTTAAGTAATACATTGTTCTGAGGGACAGTTGCACTGTAGCCTAGAAAATTTACATTAATAAGCTTAACTATAGGGAAGAAGATAGCCAACTTCATGGCCCTTGGGGCATTTGCAGTATTTCAGCAAGGCATGCCTGATAGAAGTTTGTAGTCCCCTATCCCTAGTTTTTCTTCTCTAAGGGGTACTTTCCTGGATCTGGGATTTGCCTTCTTTATTTGATATTGTGGGTAGGGCACAGTGAACATATTATTACTTCAGATAAATTGTTCTTATTTCTAGAAATTCCTTGATAAAATATTTGAGGTACTTATAATAAATATTCTTCTTGCATTTTTTCTTTTGTCAAGTTTTGGTGCTACTTTTTATAAAGTAGCTTGTAAGGTTGTGTCACTCTCTAACATATGATGTAATTTAGGGAGAAGATGGTTTCATTTATAAAATATGAGCTTTAAAATGGAATAATTTCCATATTTTAACATTTTTACTCACTACTAAATTTGTATAGTTTTTTTTTAAAAAGTACATTTAATCCCATTTGCATACAACCTACTAATTTCTTCATACATATAAGAAATTTCACAAATGTTGTATACCATTCATTCCATCCTAATAAAACAATGGAGCAACATATTCTATTCCCATTCTAGCTCTTGCAATGTCAGGTCACCTTTTTAAGGTCTTTATTATTTATTAAATTTTAATTCTTTCTTCATTTGATATTTGCCATAGAGATTGAAAGTGCACATTTTAGAGAGGCAGTTAAGAGTGCAGTCATGTAGGACCTCAAATATTGATGCCTCAAATTGAGAAGTAGGCATAATTTGTCTTTGTTTTATCCTTTCTTGGTAACATCCACCCCTCTTTATCTTCTATCCCTTTCATGATCTCAGTATGTACCTGTTCTCTCCCTCTACCCCTAATTCAATTAAGGGGCTGCTCTGCTACTGGTAACATACACTTTAGCACTAAAATTTTCCAAAGCACTGGGTAGAAGAGTAAGAAATCATTTCTTTTTTTTCCCCCCTCTTTTCTCTAGGACAAGATGAACAAAGCTGAAGCAGAGTGTCGGTCCTGGTCCCAGACCCAGGTAACAAATGTACAGCAATGAACACTGAGTAAGGATCATCATCTGTCTGAAGAACAAGAGACCTGAGGCCCTCTTACCAACCTTTCCTGACCTCAAGTAATTCTGGAGACTTCAGAAACTCTGAGATTCTAAAGCCTATAATGGTCTGACTTAGAGGTCTTAGCCTTGGTCTATGAGGTCCCTATCCAAAATGGAAGATGGTTAGAGATATCTCCTCATGTTCTTAACCATTCTTCAAAATGGGAATGAGTAATGTATTATTCAGGCCAGCCACATGTCCCTGACACTTGGACACATTTATAACATAATCACCATTATAGCCATTACAGGAAGCTACCTCTTCCTGAGCTCCCAACTTTTCCTTTTCCACATTAGCATACAGTAATGCATCTTATGTATTAACTTTTCCCCTTACTAGTGGCAGAAATCCACAATGATTGTAGTTAGCCTTATTCATTTATTTTTTTAATTCAGTAAATATTTATGGAATGCCTTCTCTGACTCAGACACTGTTTCAATTTTTTTGAAATATGGCTGTAGATGAGAAAGACAAGATCCTTTCCCTCATGGTTCTTGCCATATACTGGAGTGAAAAGATAATTAACAAGTAAATATATATTGTCTTATAGTGATAAGTTGTATGAGGAAAAATTATGGCTGAGAAAGGTATTAGAAAGTGTCAGAAACAGGTGTAACATTTTGATAGGGTGGACAGGGCATAATGAGCATCTAACTTCTTGTAGTCATGATTTTCTATTATCTTCAAGACTTCTGGGCACTTGAGACCTAAAGTAACTCATTCCTGGCAGGAAATAGGATGTACAGACCAGTTGGTTTTGCTGTGAGTAACTTCTTAGAAGACATGAAATAGGTTAGAAAATGGGAATCTCTCCCCTTAGTCACTGAGATGGAACTGAGGAAAAATAAAGACATGGAGAGCATGCTGGTATTAGGTTCATGATTTCTTTAAAAATAATTATGTAGGGGCACCTGGGTGGCTCAGTGGGTTAAAGCCTCTGCCTTCCACTCAGGTCATGATCTCAGGGTCCTGGGATTGAGCCCTACATCGGGTTCTCTGCTCAGTGGGGAACCTGCTTCATCCTCTCTCTCTCTGCCTGCCTCTCTGCCTACTTGTGATCTCTCTCTGTCAAATAAATAAAAATCTTAAAAAAGAATTATGTAAATGTGAAATATACATAAAAATAGAGTTAAGTGGTAAAGCCCCCATGCATACATAACTTGAATTCAACAACTGTCATTATTTTGTCACATTTGCTTAATGTAAACCTTTTCTTTTGCTGAAATATTTTAAAGAAAAACCCAGATACCAAATATTTTTGCTTTTGCATATTTCTTTATTTATCACTTAAAGAATGAACATTTTCTTGCATAACTGCTGCTAGTATCACATCTAACAGAATGAAAAATTATTCCTTTTTATCATATCCATTATCTGGTCCATAATCAAATTTCTCCAGTAGCACATCTTTTGAAAGAATGTGAATATCACATGAGCATAGAGGGAAGTATGGCAAAGTGCTAATGAATGATGACATTGAAGTTAGTTGCAATAAATTTTGAATACTGGTTTTCTGACATACAAGTTTTGTAAGGTAATCATCATCAAGACTTGGTTCCTCCTTTGAAAACGAGAGATAATAATGTCTTATAGCATTGTGGAGCTTGAAGTATTTAATATCTGCTATGAGGTTATCATTCAATAAAAGGGCAAGTATTACAATCACTAGGTGTGGCATGAGATAAGAGGAATAGAGGTACACACTAAGGTAAGAAAATGGGGTTTTTGTTTTTGTAAGAGCTAGCTGTTAAAAAAAATCTAAAACTTCTATATGACTGTACAAAACTAATGTTAATTAAAGTCATTTAAATGAACTGTTTGTAATTTTTTACTTATTATCATCAGTACAATAATGATTATTCATATTTAATATTATTAACTGTAAAACAGAATTAACTTACTCTTCTCTGAAAGATTAAATAAGATGACATATGGTGATAAATCCAGTACAGTGTTCAATATTGTGGGAGATTAATAAATGTAGATTAGATGTGAGTTATAAAGGCCTGATATTGTACATTTTATTTGATTACCACACAAAATTAATCATGTATGATGAGTCTTCATAGTTTGTTGCTCATGATGCACGCAGATGAAAAATGTTACTACAATTTTGCTTAGGAGCAGGTTTATTCAGAAAGAGAAGAGATGCTTTTGATCTTTGGCAGTGCTGTAACTCTAAGTTACCTGAATAAATTTCTCCACAGTATTAAAATACTAATGATAATATTTGTGTAGGTAAAGGTTATATTTAAGATTTGAGGATACTGGCCATTATCACCAGGTGAGTTCGTTTGAGACATCCAAGATACCCTTATTAAAAGAAGGTATTGACTTACAAATAGGTCTAATCCATGCGTCTTTATAAGAGTTCTGGCCTATCACAATCTGAACACCCACTTTGGACAGACATTGCTTTTATAAAGTTCCATAATATTCTACACATTATTTCAACATCTACCTCTGTTTCTGTAGCTCCTGCCTCCATTTCTGATCACTGAGTTCCAGGTCCTGCTTTAGACTGTCAGTCACAACTCTGACCCATTTGATGCAACCCTTGTCAGGCCCAGCTTAAATTTAAGACTTGCTTGACATACATCCTCTGTGAAATCTCCCTCCTCAAATTGATTTCCTTAGAAGATATACTTACTATCCCTGACTTCACATTATTTCAGGATGCTTTCAATACTTTTTAAAAAAGATTTTATTTATTTATTTGACAGAGAGAGATCATAAGTAGGCAGAGAGGCAGGCAGAGAGAAGGGGGGGTGGAAGCAGGCTCCCTGCTGAGAAGAGAGCCTGACACAGGGCTGGATCCCTGGACCCCGGATTCACGACCCAAGCTGAAGGCAGAGGCTTTAACCCACTGAGCCACCTAGGCACCCCAATACTTTTTTTTTTAAAAAAAAAAAAAGGTAAAGCTTGGGATAAGGTAAATTATCATCATTACCAAATAACTTAGGTCTTGATGGCAATATTCCAAAATTTTATTCAATTTACTAGCTAAGTAAGTTATCCTATTTCTAATTAGAAAAGTGAATTTGTAAGGCAGAAATGCAATGAAATGTTTTCACTCCTCCCAAACAAAATTATTTTTCAGGTGTACTTTATATTTCAAGAGTAACCAAAGTTAAGTTAACCAATCTCTCCTTTAGCTTCAAGCTATTTCTCTATAATCTGTCCTCATAGTTTTATTTCCTATATCTTCAGTGTGCTGGTAATACTTAAACTGACTCTCTGGTCAGGGGATTCTGATTTTTAATGTTTACTGATTTTCATTGTGTTACTACCCTCACCATGGCTAACTTCAAGCCACCAAGGTAAGAGAGTTGGGAAGAGATACACACAATTAACTCTCCAGAGCTAGTAGTCTCCAGCATACCACTGTCATTATTCTCCTATTTCTCCTCTGTTCCACCTATTTCCAGGAAGAAGGATATTTAATGTGCCTACTTTTAACATTATCAAATTATTTTGGATATAATCCATTTGGGGGCAGGGAAAATAGATACAGACTCTACATCAATACTTTAAACTTAAAGAAATTAAAACGGTAGATCTAATGAAGCTACCTACTATTCACTCCATGTATCCAATTTTCCAGGTTTTAAACACACAAAGAATTGTGATTTTAAAATTGCTACACAAGATCTTAACACTAAAGACTTGGCTATGAAAAGAACTGTGGTGAATTGCCATAAATACCCAACTATGCATAACCTTAGGATAGACTGCTAACTGAACATATTAAATATTAAAAAATGGCTCTTGTCATACTAAACTGCTGAATCATAATTAGAAATGTACTGCTAACACCATCAGCTTAGATTTTTAAAATCTTTAGAAGGCTCTCATGTATCAATCAGAGCAGCTGAGAAAAAATGGGATTATTGCAACACAACTCAAACTCATTATAATTCCTTTAATGTATTGTGTATATAATATAATAATTTACATTCTATTATTTTGTGAAACCTGACTGATTTTTTAAAAGATTTTATTTATTTATATGAGAGAGAGATACAGGGAGAGAGAGCATGAGTTGGGGGGAGTGGTACAGGGAGAGGGAGAAACAGGCTCTTGGCAAAGCAGGTATCCTGATGCAGGGCTCAATCCCACAACCCAAGGACAATGACCTAGGCAGAGACAGAGGTTTAACAGATGGAGCCATCCAGGTCCCCTTGACTTATTTCTTTTTTCTTTTTAATTTATTTTTTATTTATTTTCAGCATAACAGTATTCATTATTTTTTCACCACACCCAGTACTCCATGCAATCTGTGCCCTCTATAATACCCACCACCTGGTACCCTGACCTCCCACCCCCCCGCCACTTCAAACCCCTCAGATTGTTTTTCAGAGTCCATAGTCTCTCATGGTTCACCTCCCCTTTCAATTTTCCCCAACTCCCTTCTCCTAACTACCCATGTCCTCCATGCTATTTGTTATGCTCCACAAATAAGTGAAACCATGTGATAATTGTCTCTCTCGGCTTGACTTATTTCACTCAGCATAATCTCTTCCAGTCCCATCCATGTTGCTACAAAAGTAGGCTATTCATCCTTTCAGATGGAGGCATAATACTCCATAGTGTATATGGACCACATCTTCCTTATCCATTCATCCGTTGAAGGGCATCTTGGTTCTTTCCATAGTTTGGCAACCGTGGCCATTGCTGCTATAAACATTGGAGTACAGATGGCCCTTCTTTTCATGACATCTGTATCTTTGGGGTAAATACCCAGGAGTGCAATTGCAGGGTCATAGGGAAGTTCTATTTTTAATTTCTTGAGGAATCTCCACACTGTTTTCCAAAGAGGATGACCAACTTGCATTCCCACCAACAGTTTAAGAGGGCTCCCCTTTCTCCTCATCCCCTCCAACACATGTTTTTTCCTGTCTTTTAATTTTGGCCATTCTAACTGGTGTAAATCTCAATGTGAATTTAATTTGAATCTCCCTGATAGCTAGTGATGATGAACATTTTTTCATGTGTCTGATAGCCATTTGTATGTCTTCATTAGAGAAGTGTCTGTTCATATCTTCTGCCCATTTTTTGATATGATTGTCTGTTTTGTGTGTGTTGAGTTTGAGGAGTTTATTATAGATCATGGATATCAACCTTTTGTCTGTACTCTCATTTGCAAATATCTTCTCCCATTCTATGGGTTGCCTCTTTGTTTTTTGGGTTTTTTAAATTTTTTTTAATTTATTTATTTTCAGCATAACAGTATCATTTTTTCACCACACCCAGTGCTCCATGCAATCTGTGCCCTCTATAATACCCACCACCTGGTACCCCAACCTCCCACCCCCCTGCCACTTCAAACCCCTCAGATTGTTTTTCAGAGTCCATAGTCTCTCATGGTTCACCTCCCCTTCCAATTTACCCCAACCCACTTCTCTCTAACTCCCCATGTCCTCCATGCTTTTTGTTATGCTCCACAAATAAGTGAAACCATATGATAATTGACTCTCTCCGCTTGACTTATTTCACTCAGCATAATCTCTTCCAGTCCAGTCCATGTTGCTACAAAAGTTGGGTATTTGTCCTTTCTGATGGAGGCATAATACTCCATAGTGTATATGGACCACATCTTCCTTATCCATTCGTCCGTTGAAGGGCATCTTGGTTCTTTCCACAGTTTGGCAACCGTGGCCATTGCTGCTATAAACATTGGGGTACAGATGGCCCTTCTTTTCACTACATCTGTATCTTTGGGGTAAATACCCAGGAGTGCCTCTTTGTTTTTCGACTGTTTTCTTTGCTGTGAAGAAGCTTTTGATTTTGATGAAGTCCCAAAAGTTTATTTTCGCTTTTGTTTCCATTGCCTTTGGAGACATATCTTGAAAGAAGTTGCTGTGGCTGATAGCAAAGAGATTACTGCCTATGTTCTCCTCTAGGATTCTGATGGATTCCTGTCTCACATTGAGGTCTTTTATCCATTTTGAGTTTATCTTTGTGTATGGTGTGAGAGAATGGTCGGGTTTCATTCTTCTGCATATAGCTGTCCAGTTTTCCCAGAACCATTTATTGAAGAGACTGTCTTTTTTCCACTGTATATTTTTTCCTGTTTTGTCAAAGATTAATTGACCCTAGAGTTGAGGGTCCATATTTGGGATCTCTACTCTGTTCCACTGGTCTGTGTCTGTTTTTATGCCAGTACCATGCTGTCCTAGTGATCACAGCTTTATAATAAAGCTTGAAATCAGGTAGCGTGATGCCGCCAGTTTTATTTTTGTTTTTCAACATTTCCTTAGCAATTCGGGGTCTCTTCTGATTCCATACAAATTGTAGGATTATTTGCTCCAGCTCTTTGAAGAATACCGGTGGAATTTTGATCAGAATGACATTAAAAGTATAGATTGCTCTAGGCAGTATAGACATTTTAACAATGTTTATTCTTCTGATCCAAGAGCATGGAATGGTCTTCCATCGTTTTGTGTCTTCTTCAATTTCTTTCATTAGTGTTCTGTAGTTCCTCGAGTACAGATCCTTTACCTCTTTGGTTAGGTTTATTCCCAAGGTATTTTATGGTTCTTGGTGCTATAGTAAATGGAATCAATTCTCTAATTTCCCTTTCTGTATTTTCATTGTTAGTGTATAAGAAAGCCACTGATTTCTGTACATTGACTTTGTATCCTGCCATGTTGCTGAATTGCTGTATGAGTTCTAGTAGTTTGGGGGTGGAGTCTTTTGGGTTTTCCATATAAAGAATCATGTCATCTGCGAAGAGGAAGAGTTTTACTTCTTCATTGCCAATTTGGATACCTTTTATTTCTCTTCGTTTTCTGATTGCTGTTGCTAGGACTTCTAATACTATGTTGAACAAGAGTGGTGAGAGTGGGCATTCTTGTCTTGTTCCTGATCTCAACAGGAAGGCTGCAAGCTTTTTCCCATTGAGGATGATATTTGCTGTGGGTCTTTCATAGATAGATTTGATGAAGTTCAGGAACGTTCCCTCTATCCCTATACTTTGAATCGTTTTAATCAGGAACGGATGCTGGATTTTGTCAAATGCTTTTTCTGCATCGATTGAGAGGACCATGTGGTTCTTCTCTCTTCTCATATTAATTTGTTGTATCACATTGATTGATTTGCGAATGTTGAACCATCCTTGTAACCCAGGGATGAATCCTACCTGGTCATGGTGGATAATCTTTCTAATGTGCTGTTGGAGCCTGTTTGCTAGGATCTTGTTGAGAATCTTAGCATCCATATTCATCAGTGATATTAGTCTGAAATTCTCCTTTTTGGTAGAGTCTTTGCCTGGTTTGGGGATCAGGGTAATGCTGGCTTCTTAGAAATAGTCTGGAAGTTTTCCTTCTGCTTCAATTTTTTGAAACAGCTTCAGGAGAATAGGTGTTATTTCTTCTTTGAAAGTTTGGTAGAATTCCCCAGGGAATCCGTCAGGTCCTGGGCTCTTGTTTTTTGGGAGGTTTTTGATCACTGCTTCAATCTCATTACTAGATATCGGTCTATTCAGGTTGTCAATGTCTTCCTGGTTCAATTTTGGGAGTTTATAGTTTTCCAGGAATGCATCCATTTCATCTAGGTTGCTTAGCTTATTGACATATAACTGTTGATAATAACTTCTGATGATTGTTTCTACTTCCTTGGTGTTAGTTGTGATCTCTCCCTTTTCATTCATAATTTTATGAATTTGGGCTTTCTCTCTTTTCTTTTGGCTTAATGTGGCCAATGGTTTATTAATCGTATTGATTCTTTCAAAAAACCAGCTTCTAGTTTCATTGATACATTCCACTGTATCTCTGGTTTCTACCTCATTGATCTCAGCTCTAATCTTGATGATTTCCCTTCTCATGTGTGGAGTTGGTTTGATATGTTGTTGATTCCCCAGTTCTTTAAGGTGTAGAGACAGCTGCTGTGTTCTGGATTTTTCAATTTTTTTTGAGGGAGGCTTGGATGGCTATGTATTTCCCCTTTAGGACCGCCTTTGCTGTATCCCATAGGTTTTGGATCGAAGTGTCTTCATTCTCATTGGTTTGCATGAATTGTTTAAGTTTTTCTTTGATCTCCTGGTTGATCCAAGCATTCTTAAGCACGGTGGTCTTTAGTTTCCAGGTGTTTGAGTTCCTACCGAACTTTTCCTTTTGACTGAGCTCCAGTTTCAAAGCATTGTGATCTGAGAATATGCAGGGATTAATCTCAATCTTTTGGTGTCAGTTGAGTCCTGATTTGTGACCCAGTATTTGTTCTGTTCTTGAAAAGGTTCCATATGCACTTGAGAAGAATGAGTATTCTGTTGTTTTAGGGTGGAATGTTCTGTATATATCTATTAGGTCCATCTGGTCCAATGTGTCATTCATTGCTCTTGTTTCTTTATTGATTTTCTGCTTTGATGATCTGTCTATTTCCGAGAGAGGTGTGTTAAGATCTCCTACTATTAATGTATTCATATCAATATGACTCTTTATCTTGATTAACAGTTTTCTTATGTAATTGGCTGCTCCAATATTGGGGGAATAGATATTTACAATTGTTAGGTCATCTTGGTGGATAGTCCCTTTAAGAGTTATGTAATGTCCTTCTGTATCTCTGACTACAGTCTTTAGTTTCAAATCTAATTTATCTGATATGAGAATCGCTATCCCAGTCTTCTTTTGAGGCCCATTGGCATGAAAGATGCTTCTCCATCCCTTCACTTGCAGTCTGGGTGTATCTTTAGGTTCAAAATGTGTCTCTTGTAGACAACATATGGATGGGTCCTGTTGTTTTATCCAATCTGCAGCCCTGTGCCATTTTATGGGCGCATTTAGGCCATTCACATTGAGAGTGATTATTGATAGATACGTTTTTATTGACATAGTGTTACCTTTGAAGTCTTTCTTTCTGTAGATTGTCTCTATATATCTCTTCAATCCTATTCTTAGGATTTTTCCTCTTTTATAGAACCCCCCCCTTAATATTTCCTGCAGTATCGGCTTGTTGGTTGCATATTCTTTTAAGCCTCCCTCAAAAAAATTGAAAAATCCAGAACACAGCAGCTGTCTCTACACCTTGACTGATTTCTTTAAAAGATTCACTTATTTATGAGTGAGAGAGAAAGAGAGAGAGAGCGAGAAGGGGAAGGAACAGAGGGAGAGAAACCCAAGCTGACTCCCCACTGAACACAGAGCACCAGGAAGGACCTCAATCCCACAACCCAAGAAGAGATTACGACCTGAGCCAAAATCACAAGCCCAACGCTCAACTGACTGAGCCACCCCAGTGTCCCAAGATTTTTGTGGACATAATTGATTCTACTATTTTGCACATTGACCATGCTATTTTTGTAAGTGATTAATCTATTATTTTTATTATGTTCATATTTACCTGTGGACTTTTTTCCTTTCATAATTTTCTTACTCCTCATTATGACTTTTTCTTTCCAATAAAAGAATTATCTTTAACTTTTCTTGTAAGGTTGGTTTAGGAGATACACACCTTTAACTTTTGTCTGGGAAACTCTATAAACTCTTACAAGACATCCAAAACATTTCTTACTTTCCTATGAGTTTTACTGTCAGAATCTGAATGCTGAAAGCTACTACTTTTCTACCCACATACACTTCATTCTAACCAGATGTTCTCCATTATATGCTCACACTTCCAGGGCTCAGTTTTGCCACAGTAAGGTTATAAGAGGTCAAGTCTAAATCTGAAACACTATCTCATTTATTAGGATCCACATTGCATTAATATCTGTCCATTTAAGATGGCAAACAGACAAGAAAAAATATTCATCATCATTTACCATCAGGGAAATGCAAATCAAAACTATATTGAGATATCAACTCATACCTGTCAAAATGGCTAAAATCAACAACACAAGAAATAACACTTTTGGTGAGGACAGGGAGAAAGGAGAACCCTCATAAACTGTTGGTGGGAATGAAAACGGTGCAGTCAGTGTAGAAAACATTATGGACGTTGTTCAAAAAGTTAAAAACAGACTCTTCATCCAACCCAGAAAAAACACTATTGGGTATTTACCAAAGAATACAAAAACACTACTTCAAAAGATATGTCCACCTCTATGATTATAGCAGTATTATTTATAGTAGTCATGATATGGAAGCAGCCCAAGTGTCCATCAATTGATGAATGGAGAAACAAGTGATATATATAAGGAAATATTATTCAAACATAAGAAGAATAAAATTTTGCCATTTGCAATGACATGGGTGGGGCTAGAGAGCATAATGCTAAGTGAAATAAGTCAGAGAAAAACAAACTCCATATGACTTTACACATATATAGAGTTTAAGAAAAAAACATGAGCAAAGGGAAAGAGAGAGAAGAAGTAAAGAAATAGACTCTTATGTATAGAGAAGAAACTGATGGTTAGTGGAGGCAATGTGGGTGGAGGTATAGATGTAACAGGTAACAGGGATTAAGGAGTGTGCATTTCTCATGATGAACACTGGGTGATGTATGGATTTGTTGAATCATAATATTGTACACCTGAAACTAATATCACAATATCATATTGTATATTAACTAGATGGAATTTATTTATTTTTTTATTTTTTATTTATTTTCAGCATAACAGTATTCATTATTTTTGCACCACACCCAGTGCTCCATGCAATCTGTGCCCTCTATAATACCCACCACCTGGTACCCCAACCTCCCACTCCCCCACCACTTCAAACCCCTCAGATTGTTTTTCAGAGTCCATAGTCTCTCATGGTTCACCTCCCCTTCCAATTTCCCCCAACTCCCTTCTCCTCTCTAACTCCCTATGTCCTCCATGCTATTTGTTATGCTCCACAAATAAGTGAAACCGTATGATAATTGACTCTCTCTGCTTGACTTATTTCACTCAGCATAATTTTATTTTTTTTAAGATTTAAATTCAACTAGCCAACATATAGAACAACATTAGTTTCAGAAATAGAGTTCAGTAATTCATCAGTTGCATAGAACACCTAGTGATCATCACATTACTTGCTCTCCTTAATGTCCATGACCCAGTTAACCCATTCCCCCATCCACTTCCCCTCCAGCAACCCTCAGTTTCTTTCCCATAGTTAAGAGTCACTCATGGTTTGTCTCCCTCTCTGATTTCTTACCATTCCTATTTTCCCCTCCCTTCCCCTACAATCCTCTGTACTATTTCTTACATTCCTCATATGAGTGAAACCTATGATAATTGTCTTTCTGTGGTTGAATTATTACACTCAGCATAAGACCTGCCAGTTCCATCCATGTCGATGTAATTGGTAGATGGTCATCCTTTCTGATGGCTAAGTAACATTTCAGAGAGTGTGTGTGTGTGTGTGTGTGTGTGTGACATTTTTATTCATTAATCCATCAATGGAAATCTGGGCTTTTTCAAGTTTGGCTACTGTGTACATTGCTGCTATAAATATTGGGGTGCCAGTGTCCCTTCAGAACACTACTTTTGTATCTTTGCAGTAAATATCTAGTACTGCAATTGCCGGGTCATAGGGTATCTCTGTATTTAGCTGTTTGAGGAACTCCCATACTGTTTCCAGAGTGGGTGTACCAGATTTTATTTGCACCAACAGTGTAAGAGAGTTTCTCTTTCTTTGAATCCTTGCCAGCATTTGTTTTTTCCTTCTAATGTTAGCCATTACGACTGGTGTGAGGTGGTATCTCATCATGCCTTTGATTTGTATTTCCCTGAAGCCGAGTGATTTGTAGCATTTTTTCATGTGTCTGTTGGACATTTGTATGTCTTCTGTGCAGAAATGTCTATTCATGTCTTCTTCCCATTCTTGACCAAATTATTTGTTTTTAAGTGTTGAGTTTGATACGTTCTTAATAGATCTTGGATACTAGCCTTTTTTCTCATAATTCATTTGCAAATATTTTCTCCCATTCCATAGATTGCCTTTTAGTTTTATTGACTGTTTCCAAGCAAAAGCTCTTATCTTGATGAAGTGACAATAATTTATTTTTGCTTTTGTTCCCCTTGCCTTTAGAGACATGATTAGCAAGAAGTTGCTGTGGCCTGGTAGAAGAGGTTGCTGCCTGTGTTCTCCTCTAGGATTTAATGGATTCTTGCCTCACATTTAGGTCTCTCAACCATTTTAAAGTTATCTTTACATGTGGCATAAGAAAATGGTCCAGTTTCATTTTTCTACCTGTGGCTGTCCAATTTTCCCAAGAACATTTGTTGAAGAGACTGTCTTCTTCCATTAGCTATTCTTTCCTGTTTTGTTGCAGATTAGTTGACCATAGAATTGAAGGTCCATTTCTGGGTTCTCTTCCATTCCATTGATCTCTGTACCTGTTTTTGTGCCGAAAAGCTCAAGTCTAAATCTTTTGTGTCTTGATGATTACAGCTTTGTGATATAGCTTGAAGTCTGGCATTGTGATGCTATTAGCTTTGGGTTTCTGTTTCAACATTCCTCTGGCTATTTGGAATCTTTTCTGGTTCCATACAAATTTTAGGTTTGTTTGTCCTGGCTCTGTGAAAAATTTCAATGGTATTTCTTTTTTTTAAAAGAATTTATTTATTTTACAGAGAGAGACAGAGAGAGAGAGGGAACACAAGCAGGGGGGAGTAGGAGAGGGAAAATCAGGCTTCCCACTGAGTGGGGGAGCTCGATACTGGGTTTGATCCCAGGACCCTGGGATCATGACCTGAGCCAAAGGCAGACACTTAATGACTGAGCCACTCAGGCACCCCCTCAATGGCATTTTGTTAGAGATTTCTTTGAATGTGTTGATTGACCTGGGTAGCATAGACATTTTAACAATATTTATTCTTCCACTCCATGAGCATGGAATAATTTTTTATTTCTTGGTGTCTTCCTCAATTTCTTTCATAAGTATTCTGTAGTTTTTAGAGTACAGATCCTTTACCTCTTTGGTTAGGTTCATTTCTAGTTATCTTTGGTTGTTTGGTGCAATTGTAAATGGGATTTATTCCTTAATTTCTCTTTCTTTCAGTCACATTGTTAGTGTATCAAAATGAAACCGATATCTGTGCATTGATTTTATATCTTGGCATGTTTCTAAATTCCTGTGTGAGTTCTAGGAATTTTGGAGTGGGGTCTTTTGGTTTTTCCACGTAAAGTATCATGTCATTTGTGAAGAAAGAGTGAATTTTTCTTTGCCAATGTGAATGCCTTTTATTTCTTGTTTTCTGATCAAGGCTAGGACTTCCCTAATATTATGTTGAAAATCAATGTTGAGAGTGGGCATCCCTGTCATGTTCTTGACCTTCGGGGTAAAAGTTCTTAGTTTTTCCCGATTGAGAATGATATTTCCTATGGGCTTTTCATATATGTCTTTTATGATTTTGACATATATTCCCTCTATCCCTACACTGTTGAGAGTTTTAATCAAGAAAGGATGCTGTATTTTGTCAAATGCTTTTTCTGCATCAGTTGAGAAGATCATATGATTCTTTTCCTTTCTTTTGTTACTGTGATGTATCGTGTTGATTGATTTGCAAATGTTGAACCATGCTTGCAGCCCAAGAGTAAATCCCACTTGGTCCTGGTGAATAATTCTTTTAATGTATTGTTGCATTTTATTGGCTAGTATCTTGGTGAGAATTTTGGCAGCTATGTTCATCAGAGTTATCAGTATATAATTCCTTTTGATGGGGTCTTTGTCTGGTTTGGGATCAAGGTAATGCTGGCCTCATAGAATATAAGTTTAGAAGTTTTGCTTCCATTTATGTTTTTTGAAACAGCTTCAGAAGAGTAGGTGTTAATTCTTTAAAATATTTGATAGAATTCCCCTGGGAATCCATCTGGTCTTGGGAGATTATTTGATGATTTCAATTTCCTTCTAGTTATGGGTCTCTTCAGGTTTTCTATGTCCTCCTGGTTCAGTTTTGGTAGTTTATATGTGTCTAGGAATGCATCCATTTCTTCCAGATTGCCTAACTTGTTGGCATATAGTTGCTCATTTATGTTCTTATAACTGTTTGTATTTCCTCAGTGTTGGCATGGTCTCACCACTTTCATTAATGATTTTATTAAATTGGTCTTTTTTCTTTTTGATAAGTCTGAGTAGGGGTTTATCAGTCTTATTAATTCATTCAAAGAATCAGCTCCTAGTTTCATTGATCTGTTCTATTTTTCTTTTGGTTTCTCTTTCATTGATTTCTGCTCTGACCTTCATTATTTCTCATCTCCTGATTGGATCGGCTTTATTGACTGTTATCTTTCCAGCTCCTTTAAGTGTAGGGTTAGGTTGTGTATTTGAGACATTTCTTCTTTCTTGAGAAAGGCTTGTATTTCTGTGTAATTCCCTCTTAAGCCCACCTTTGCTACATCCCAAAGTTTTTGAACAGGTGTTTTCATTGTCTTTTGTTTCCATGAATTTTATTAATTCTTTAATTTCCTGGTTGGCCCATTTATTTTTTTTACCCATTTATTTTTTAACAGGATGTTCTTAACCTTCAAGTATTTAAGTTCTTTCAAATCTCCTCTTGTAGTTGAGTTCAAGTTTCCAAGCATTGTTGTCTGAAAGTATTGGGAGTAATCCCAATCTTTTGGTACCAGTTGAGACCTGATTTGTGACCCAGTATGTGATCTATCCTGGAGAATCTTCCATGTACTCAAGAAGATGTGTATTCTTTTGTTTGGGATGGAATGCTCTGTATATATCTGTGAAATCCATCTGGTTCAGTGTGTCATTTATTTGAACCCTTGTTTCCATGTTGATCTTCTGCTTAGATGATCTGTCTATTCCTGTGAGTGGGGTGTTAAAGTTCCCTAATATTACTGCATTAATATCAATGTGTTTCTTTAATTGTATTATTAATTGGTTTTTATAATTGGCTACTCCACATTAGGAGCATAAATATTTATAATTGCTAAATCTTCTTGTTGGGTAGTCCCTTTAAGCATGATATACTGTCTCTTTTCCTCCCTTACTACATTCTTCAGTTTAAAATCTAATTTGTCAGAGTGCCTGGGTGGCTCATGTGATTAAATGACTATCTTCGGCTCAGGTCATGATCCTGGAGTCCCAGGATTGATTCCTGCATCTGGCTCCCTGCTCGGCAGGAAGTCTGGTTCTCTCTCTCACCCTCCCCTTCTCATGCTCTCACTCTTTCATTCTCTCTCTCTCCCAAGTAAAAAAATAAAATCTTTAATAAAATAAAATAAAATAATATCTAATTTGTTGGTATGAGGATTGCTGCCCCCACTTTGTTTTGATGTCCATTAGCATGATAAATGGTTCTCCATCCCCTCATATTCAATCTGGATGTGTCTTTAGGTCTAAACTGAGTCTCTTCTAGACAGCATAACAATGGTTCTTGCTTTTTTATTCAATCTGAAACCCTGTGTCTGATTGGAGCAGGTAGTCCATTTACATTCAGAGTAACTATTGAAAGATATGAATTCTGTGCCATTGCATTACCTGTAAAGTTACTGTTTTTGTAGATTGTCTCTGTTCCTTTCTGGTCTACGTTACTCTTAGACTCTCTCTTTGCTTACAGGATCCCTTTTAATATTTCTTTCAGTGCTGGTTTAGTGATGACAAATTCTTTTACTTTCTGTCTGTCCTGGAAGCTCCTTATCTCTCCTTCCATTCTGAATGTCAGCCTTGCTGGATAAAGTATTCTTGGCTGCATGTTTTCCTCATTTAGTACCCTGAATATTTCATGCCAGCCCTTTCTGTCCTGCCAGGACGTGGTGGATAGGCGTGCTGCCAGTCTAATATTTCTAACATTGTAGGTTAAAGACCTCTTGCTTTGTGCAGCTTTCAGCATTTCCTTTTATTTCTGAGATTGTCAAGCTTCACTATTAGTTGTCGGGGTATTGATCTATTTTTATTGATTTTGATGGGGGATTCTTTGTGCCTTTTGGACTTGATCCTCAGTTCCCTACTTCCTTAGGGAAGTAGTCAGCTATGACTTGTTCAAATATACCTTCTGTCCCTCTCTCTCTTCTTCATCTGGATCCTGATTAATTCTACTATTGTTTCACTTTATGGTATCACTGATTTCTTGAAGCCTCTCTAATGATCCAGTAGTTGTTTTCCTCTCTTTTCCTCAGATTCCTTCCTTTACATCATTTTGTCTTGTGTCACTAACTCTGTCTTCTGCTTCATTTATCCTATTTTTATGAGTGTCCATTTTAGACTGCATCTTAGTTAAAGCTTTTTAAATTTCAGTCTGATTAGATTTTAGTTCTTTTGTTTATGCACTAAGGGATTCTTCAGTGACTTTTATGTTTTTTTCAAGCTCACCTAGTATCTTTATAATCATTGTTCTGAATTCTAGGTCTGACATCTTACTTATATGCATATGGATTAAATCTTTAGGGGTGTAACCTCTGGTTCTTCCTTTTGCTGTGAATTTCTCCTTCTAGTCATTTTGTCCAGAGAAGAACAGATGAACAAGTGAACAAAATAAAAAATATCAACTGTGACCCCAGGGCAATATATACTAGGTAAATCCGAAAAGATCAGAAACCAAAAAATGAAAGAGAAAAGGGGGAAAAAGAAATATAATCTAACAGGTGGACAAAACTGGGTGACCCACTTTGTTCCAGGTGTGTTTTGGTCTGTTTTTAAGAAGACACTAGTTTCCAAAATTGTAGAGAAAGAAAAAGCTCCATATATACAAAAATCAAATTGAATATAGTGAAAGGAAGCCAAAAATGAAGAATATATCTATAAAATGTAAATGTAAAAATGTAAATTAAAAAGGACTTAAAGAGTTGATAAAATAAGAAACTAGTTGAAAAGGAAAAAAAAAAGAAAAAAAAAAAAACCTTTAAACTGAAAGACTAAAGATTCATGAGACAAAAAACCTGGAATTCTATGTATAATTTTCCCCTAGCATAGAAGTTTTTCAATTTTATGTGATCCATAAACTTGCTATTAGCTTGATATTCTTGCTGGTCTTCTGGGGGAGAGGCCTGTTGCACTGATTCTCAGGTGTCTTTGCCTGGGCGAGGTTGCACCACCCTTTCCCAGGGGCCCAGGCTCAGTGTAAGCTGCTTGGGCTGTTCTATGTGGTTTTTGTTCCCTTAAGGCTTTCCATGCCACTTTAGAGGATGAAAATTAAGTAAATAAAAATGGTGGTGCTCCATCTCCAGCCCCAGAGCTGAATGATGGAATCCCCCCACTCTTCAGTGCACCCTGAGGGAAAATCAATCACATCTGTGTGTGAAATTCCTTTGGTTTGCACCCTCACCAATTCCCCTGGGGGAAAGAGGAGGTGTTCTTGCCAGCGTTCTGCCACTCGCTGTGTCCCTGCTCCAGGAGTGGTTGCCTAATCCTGCCATGCAGTAGTTCATGATATATGGCAACACTGAGGTGTGAGACCACTCCTGTGCTCACTGATTTTAGGTGGCTTCCCTGCTCCTATGCATGGGGGACCCTGCTGTACTCAGACACCCTTATTCTTTCTGTGACCCCTGGGAGCCCGAGACCCTATTGTCCCATCTAAGATTTTGCCAGGTTTGCCACCTGAGCACCTTTCAGGCAAGGAGGTCCCTTACCGGAGCAGAGTTGTAAAAATTCTGATTTTGTGCTCTCGCTGCTATAGCACTTTCTAGTAGCTTTCTTATGGAGGCTCCCTCTCCCTGTTGGGTCCATTATCAAAGGAACAAGACTGAGACAAAGTGAAATTTATGCAAAGCCTTATTCTATGCCAAGCATTAGAAGATTGACTGACAGGCCAGGGGAACGAGGCTGAGACAAAGTGAAAGTTATGAAAGCTTTATTCTAGGCCAAGCATCAGGAGCCAGACTGACCGGTCAGGGCCGTCTCCTAAGAGGGCGACGACCCCTTGGTCTTACAGGCTAGTTTTATAGGGCACAACCGCAGACCTCTACATATGTGGCTTTGGCTGATTGGATGTTTCCACCTGTCTGGCCTTGTTTTAGGTGTGTGTTTTAGTAACAGTTACCTGGAACCGATATCAGCAACTGCTGAGGCATTTATTAAACAACAAAATGTCTACCTAGGCAACATGGAGTCACTGTGGCTAAGTAGGCCCAGGAGGCCTTAGGGGTTTAACAGATTTTAACCTGTGGAATCGGCCCCAACACTCCCCACAGTTTATTTTCTGATATATCCCCTTAGATTCACTTCTCTGCACCTCCTACCTTGCAAAAAGTGGTCGCTTTTCGATTTGTAGAATTTCAGCAATTCTTTTCTTAGATCTCAGGTTGAATTCACAGGTGTTCAGGATGATTTTATAGATATCTAGCTGATTTCAAGGGACCAGATGAAAGGACAGTTCCCTAATCTTCCACTATCTTCCCTCCTCCCTTCACTAAGTGTAATTTAACTAAAAAGCTTAAAAAATTAAAAAAAAGGAATATGGTTAAGTATATGTGTACTTTTACTTTCATGTCCTTGGTGCTTTATGCTTCTATGGCTGCTGTTCCTTGATTTGCATTGACCCCTGACCACTCACTATTTTGATTGTTAAATAAATCAAACTGGCCTGACCTGAGTTTATCTTGTTTGGTCTTTGGCTGCTTTCTTTTTATCTTGACTTTTGTATTTGAATCTGCCCAAGTTTTTGGTTATCAACTTAGACCTCAATGCTGTTTTCCCAGTACTCTGATTTATTTCAGATGCTTCTTCTCTTTAACTGAGTTCTTGATTTCTGTGGCCCAGTCTTTCATCTATGAATTCAGAATCTTGCCTTCTGTGACTTTTGCTACATGTCTTTTTTGTGGGGGGTGGGGCAAAGGGAGAGTGAGAGCGAGAGCGAGAGCAAGAGCAAGAGTGAGAGAGAAATTCCTATGCAGGAACCACACCCAGTGTGTGGAGCCAACTTGAAGCTCAATCTCACGACTCTGAGATCATGATCTGAGCTGAAATCAAGAGTTGGAAAATTAAGTGACTGAGCCACCAGGCACCCTGCTACATGTGTTTTTATGTTTTCCCTGACTAGGTATAATTTTGGCTACACTGTCTGTTCTGACTGGTGGACATTCTATACGCACCTACTTTGTTCTCTTCACACTTACATTTTCAGATCATTGTTTCTATCTTGACTTAGGTCGGGATCCTGAATCCATAAAGTTGCCTGGCAAAATTTAGCTCTTCCATTTACATCTATTATCTAGGCCTTAAAATTAAACGATTGTTAATAGTAACTTTCAAATAATCAGAAACTCTATTTAGTCAAAATTATATAATTTAATAAATTACTGATACATCAGTGTTAGGTAATTCACTTCGCTTCCTTTTACTTTACTTTCTTCATTCATAAAAAGTGATGGCAAAATGATGTTAAAAATGTGATAGTTTTTCCGCACTAAATTTCCTCAAAAATAGCCATTTCAATCATTTTAGTGGTTTTTCAAAAACTCATCAAATGACTCTGAAATTATAAGTACTCTTCTTTGCCTTTCCTCCCTTTATTCTTCCTATAACCCAAATACTGGTTTAGAATAATTAGGCTTTTTTGCTGTCTTCTTTGATAACACAGATACAAAGAATGTATCTGGGTGCTTCTTCAGATACATTTTGCTTACTTGGACAAAGGTATTCTCAAGGTTTCTCCTTTGATTTGACCTGAGGACTACTGGTCCTTTCAAAGCCTCTGATCTCTTAGATAAATGAGGTTTAAGATGAAATTATTGATGTCTGGTTGATATATATGTGTGGATTGGTAGTGAAAACTTGCAGAGGATACTGGTTTGAGACATTCTGGAATGGCCCATATGTCATAGTGCTAAATAACTAAGTAATCTCTTTCCAGACAATTTCTCTGGACTACTACTAGCAGTCTTAAGACCAAACAGATAATTTTGGGGGTCATGTTGAAAATATAACAGAAAAGTTATTTCCTAGAATATACTCATTCCAGCAAGTTCATAAATAATCTATAGAAAATGTATATGTGCATGTTTCTGGAGAAAGAGTCCATGGCTTTGTAATATTAGCAGAAGTTATTCCTAAACCCCCTGAATGGCTGAGCACAACTTTAAAATTTAAAGAAGACAGTTTAACCTTGACCTAGTAGTCTCTTTTAAAATCTATAAATAGAGTTCAAGCTGCTTCCAGAAGTTAATCAATGTAAATATGTAGGTCCCCTAAATATCTGGCAAAATGTACAAATATATTTCAATATGGAATTAGAAAAACCAGAATCAACTTTATTGCCCTTTTTTATTACACTCAAGAGAGATATTTATAAGTGGACTTTTTCCTGGATGTATACAGTGTTTCTTTATTTTTATTTATTTTTTAGCAGTTTGCCATTGCACAACTGCCAGCTTAAAATAACCAAGGCTCTGGTATTTTACTTTATCCTGGCATCAGTAGCATGACTAAAAGGAAAAACATCTGGAGCCATATGAGAAATATAGCTTTTGATATGTGAGAAATAGAACTCCATTATACAAAAAACACTTATACTCAGAGCTTTAGTATTCCTGGAACCACGCATAATCCCTGACACATTCCATCTCTACTTTACTATTTTGCATTTTCCCTTTAAGTCTTTGACTGTCGTATTAGATTGTAAGTATTTTGAGGACAAAAATCATGTTTTAATAAATTAGATAGAGCTTCACATAAGGAGTTAAATAGAGGTTTGTGAGATGAATGCCTCTAAATATTCCCTCTCATATTTACAACTTAATACATTGGATCTCAATCTTTATCATACACAAGAATTCCCTAGAGAGCTTGCTAAAACAGTGTTTGCTGGATCTTACTCTCTGAGTTTCTGAATCTGTGAGTGGGGCCCTCAGATTTAGATTTCTAACAAATTTCTAGATGATGAAAACATGCTTAGTTTAAGTAGAAACAAACAGGAATATTGTAATGGCTTACATCTCAAAAACCACAGGGCAACTTCAAAATCAGTTATATTTTTCAAATTTACTAGGTGAACAAGTTTCATTAAATATATTTTCTATAAAATGAAGTCCATTAATAACTAAAATATAAAGTAGAAATATAGTATTCTCCAGAGGTTATTTACAGAATCATTACTAGGTATTTATCTAAAGAATACAAAAATACTAATTCAGTACTAATTCAAAGGGGGTACATGCACACTGATGTTTATAGGAATTATTATCAATAGCTAAATTATGGAAAAAGCCCAAATATCCATTTACTGAGGCCTGGATAAAGAAGGTGTGGTGTATATATACACACAATGGAATATTGCTCACCCATAAAAAAGAATGAAATCTTGCCATTTGGAATGACATGGATGGAGTTAGAAAGTACTGTGCTAAGCAAATTAAGTCAATCATAGAAGACAAATAACATATGATTTTACTCATATGTGGAATTTAAGAAATAAAGGAAATGATCATGGAGGAGAAAAAAGGAGAGGCAAACCAAGAAGAAGCAGAATCTTAATTGTAGAGAACAAAATGATGGTTACCAGAGGGTGGGTGGGTGGAGGATGTGTTAAATAGGTGACGGGATTAAGGACGGCACTTTTGATGAGCACAGGGTATTGTATGTAAGTGTTGAATCACTAAGTTTTACACCTGAAACTAATATTACACTGTATGTTAACTAACTGGAATTTAAATAAAAACTTAAAAAACATATCATTAAAGCAGAGAAGGATATGCTAATGATTCTGAGGAGGTTTGTGCCACAGTATGTTTTTCTTCTTGATTTTGCTCTAACCTGGCCCACAGTAAATTGAGGGAAGTTTCTTCAACTGGCATCTCTTCAAATATCCAGAATACTAAGAACATGACTGTGATGGAAAATTGAAATCTATTGAAAATGTATAAATTTAACACTGCATTTTCATTCTAAAGTTGTTCTACTTTGGATCATAAGTGTTTAGAAGAACAACACATAATTTTAACTTTCTGATTAATTTTTGGTATAAAAATTTGGAGATATCAGTAAGCTGCAAAATGTCTGAAAGTTGGACAGCAAAAAAGTGAAAGAGAAGAGACTCAATAATCAACAAACAAAACATTGAGCCTCTAATTAGTGAAGATCAGGAAAATCAACCTAATTTTCAGTAGCTTAGAAGTTAGTTTTTGAAAACCTTTTTAAATCCTAGCAAGCCATATTGTTAATAGTTGTGTTCTGGGCTTATACAAGCAGGCTTCACATATTTTAGTAAGTGGTGTCTTGGTTAAGATAGACTGGAAATGAATTGCTTATTAATAGGGAAAGTTTAAATAGGAAAAATAAAAGTTGAAAACATTTTCCTTGGTGTATGCAGCCCAACAATGACTCAAAATGCACTGCGAAAATGTTTTATTTAGATTCTACCTACTGAAGAATCTTGAGAGCAGTAAACTTTTTCTGTTTTATTAGTGGCGCCCCAACCTAGAACATCCCTCCCATTTGGCTCAACCAAAACAAATTCTAAAAGACCAAACCCTTTTCTACTTTCAAGGCATATTCGGGACCAATTCCTATCTGACACAATCCAAAGGTTAGTAAAGTTCCTGTTGGAATGGATTTTAGCACTCACTCAGCATGGATAAGACCTTGCTCCAAGTCGATGGTCACTATGCTTGAACATTCCTAATGATCTGAGGCCTTTTGACTTTACAGAACATCTCTTGTCATTTTGAACACTTGAATGTTCAAGCTGAAATTTGTCTCCCTGTCAGTTCTTGTTTTTGGCTTTGGTTTTGCCTTTTTGAGAACGACACAGTAAGTCTGTCTTTCTTTGTCCTGTTAGTCTTTCAAATATCTGATGGTAGTTATATTTTCTCCAGATCTTCCCTGATTTAAAATAACCATCCTCACTTCTTGGAGTCTTGCCTCATAGCATATATTTTTAAGATGCTTCATCATTCCTGGTCTCTCTTCTCTAGGTGCAACCATTTATTAAAATTTTAAAAGGTTTTATTTATGTATTCATTCATTCATTCATTCATTCATTCATTTATTTATAACTAAAGTGGTGGGGAGGGACAGAGGGAGAAAGAATCCCAAGCAGACTCATGCTGAGTGTGGAGCCCCATGTAGGGTCCAATCTTAGGACCCTAAGATCATGGCCTGAACTGAAATCAAGAATCAGACACTTAACTGACTGAGCCGCCCAGGTACCCCCATTTATGTTTTTTTTTTTAATTATGTTCAGTTAGCCAATATACAGTACATCATTAGTTTTTGAAATAGTGTTCATTCATGATTTTTTTTAAAAAATAAGAGACAATCAACTGAACAAAGTAGATTTTGTCTGATCAGGGTCTAGAATTGTAGGACTCTTAACTTTCTTGCTTTACATGCTAACGTTTTCTCTTTTTAAAAAAAACTTTATTTATTTATTTGTCAGAGTGAGGGCACAAGCAGGGGGAGCAACAGGCAGAGGCCAAGGGAGAAGCAGTCAGAGGAGAAGCAGGCTCCCTGCTAAGCAGGGAGCCCGATGTGGGACTCGATCCCAGGACTCTGGGATCATGACCTAAGTCAAAGGCAGAAACTTAACCGACTGAACCACGCAGGTGCCCTGATGCTAACTTTTTCTTACTGTAGTTTAATTCTCGATTATCTTTCTTTCTTTATTTCCTTTTTCTTTTTTTTTTCTTTTTTATTTTTTTTAGAGTTTATATATTCACTTGACAGTGAGAGAGGGAGCAAGTGAGCACAGCAGGGGGAGTGGCAGAGGAGAAGCTGGATTCCCACTGAGTAGGGAGCCCAATGTGGGGCTTGATCTCAGAGATCATGATCCCTGAGATCCCTGAGATCATGACCTGAGCCGAAGGCAGATGCTTAACTGACTGAGCCACCCAGGTGCCCCTCAATTATCTTTCCTAACAGCTGTGGTATTCTAGCTCATACTGAATTTACAAGTTTTATAAATAGAATTTTCCCACCTTAAGTGTTTATTGCCCATTCTGTACTTGTACAGTTGATTTTTGTAGACCTAAAAGTAAGGCTTAACTGTTCAGCCCTATCCGATTTGATCTTGCTGCATTTGAATTTTGAGTCTTTTGAGATTCTTGAAGTCTTATTAACATCTATACTTTAATTATTCCTCTCAGATTGTTTTCATCCACAAATTCAATGAACATGGCTTTAATTGATACACTGTGTGAAAACAGGGATGGATACCTATGACATGGTACTAGCAACATCTCAGACTTCTGAATACCAATTACTCTAGCTTATACCACACAATTTATGCTTTTCTACACTCATTCATTCAACAAAGTTTCATACCAGGTGGGGATAGAACAGTAAATAAGAGAGATAAAATCCTAACCTAAGGGAAGGCTAAATAAATAAGCAAATTATGTGATTTCCTACAGTGATTTGAGAAGACTAATGCACAGCAAGAGGACAGAGGATGTAGTGTGATTTGGAGATGCCATTTTAAAAACATTGGTCCATAAAGACATATCTGAGGAGATAAATCTTAGCTGGCAACCTGAGTGAAGTAGTAAGTTATGGGAAGAGCTTGGAGAAGAATTTTCTAAGAAGGCATAGCAAGAGCAAAATCTCCAAAGAAGGAACAGGATTTTCAAAAAGAAAGAGAGAGGGAAAGAAAAAAGGTCAGTGTAGCATAGCGAGCCATGGCAGAAAGAAGTGGCAGGAAATAAACCACAAGGATTTTGGATTTTATTGTTAATGTGCTGGGAAGCATTTGGAGGGCTTTAAGCTGGGGAGTAATATGATCCTATTCAACTTTATAAAGAATATTTTGACAGCTGCTAAGAGAAAATATTAAAGAAAATAGTAGTAGACAAAACCAAACCATGTAAGATGATTTTGCAGTGGCTCAACCTAGAAATGATAATTACTTTGACTATTGTAGCAGTAATGGGAGAAGTAAGGAGTGCTTAGATTTTGGATGTATTTTGAAGGTACAACCTATAGGATTCACGGATGGCTTGGATATAGAGTGTGAAGGGAAAAGAAGAATGGGCAACTGGATGAATTTAATTACTTCTTTGTGTACCCTGGTTTCATATTTGTTTTCTCTTGTCAGTTGGACAATAAATTCTTTAAGGGTAGAAATCCTGGTTTTCTCTTTCTCTCAAATCACTTCAGTTCAGGATATGCAGTAGATACTGGGCTGCCTGGCTGGCTCAGTCAGTTAAGCCTCCAACTGTTGATTTCAGCTCAGATATTGATCTCAGGGTTGTGAGTTCAGGCTCTGCATTGGAGTCCATGCTGGGTGTGGAGCTTACTTTAAAAATGTTTAAAAAGCTGTGCTGTAAGTAATTAATGAATATGTTATTCTATCATAGGTAGGCCGTCTCTGAATCCTCATTTTTCATCCAAATCATTCCTTCTTTGAAATTTAATAATATCTCTTTATTACTGCTCTTGATGCTCTGATCTAGCCCCAAGTAATCTAGAAACTAATATTGCCCCTGTAACTGTCTAACTTATCTTTTTTTCTCCAGCCTATCCCCAATCTGATTCAACCTGCAAATTGATGACTAACAAATTACTTGAAAAATTTGCTTTCATTCAACAAATACTGATTTGTCCACCTCATATCCAGGACTCTTCTAGATGCCAGGAATATAAAAATAAGTAAGACAAAAAATCCTGCCCTTATGGAGCTTATATTTGCTAAATAATAATAACTAAAAATATAGAGTATGTTAGATAGTAGTAAATGCTATGAAAAATAAAACAGGAAAGGGAGATAGATGAAGTGTTGAGAAGATCACAATTTAGAATAGGGTTACAGTGTAACTTCTTTAAAATTTTAAAGAGGTTACTTTTAAAGAAGTTACATTTGAGTAGAAATGTTAATCAAATGAACTAAAGTCATATAAAGATCAAACTGAACAACTGTATGAGGGTCCCCATGTGGTCGTGAGATTAATTTGTTTGAGAAATGGAGAGAAGGCCCATGTGATTTGAAAGTGAGTTAACTGCAGAGTGGCAGGAGGTGAGGACATAAGGATGGCAAAGACCGGATCACTTAGGACCTTGAGACTATGGTAAGAAATTTGTATTTTATGTAATATATATGTGAATGTAAGCCATTGGACAGTCTGGATCTGGGCATGATTAGACTTTTCTTAAAAAAAAATCCCTCAAGCTGCTTTGTAGATGACTGTAGAGGGTTTAGGTACCCTGCCCTAGGGTCTTCGGTGGCTTTTAATAAAATCGAAGTTCTCTGCCTACTTTCAAAGACTTTTATTATCAGTCTATCCTATTTCCCCACTGGTCTTCATATATGCTGTTTGCAAGGCTGAGTTTATTATGGATTTCCTTATATCATATATATCTATGCTTTCATACTTTTGCCTATTCTTCCCAACACCTGGACAGTGCTTTCAGTCCTCTCTTATCCACTATTCAAGAACCATCTCAAGTTTCGATTACAAAATAAAATGATTTCCTAAATGGTTATCACCCCACTGGCATTTCCAGTCACTAAACAATGTAGGTCTTATCTGTAGTTGATGATTGAACATCTAATAATGTGCTTAATTTTATTGTTGTGAATGTTTAATATTTGCTAATCTTGTCTTCTGAGTGATAAGTTCTATAGTAGCACAGGACCAATAAATTGTACATCTTTCATGGCACCCAGCAAATTTGGGGAATGTATCAAGTAGCATATGACTTGAAGTTGTGTTTTTTTTTTTTTTCCTCCCTTGCTATGGTGCAGTGGTGTTCACCCAAGTAACTTCTGGCAGAATAGGGATTGAGGTTAGGTGAATAGAACTCATAATTTTAATTTCTTGCTTTAGTCGGAGAGTCAGCTGGTCACATAAAACTGTACACTTGCTCTTATCGATAAATTCCAAAGGCTTGATGGAAACTTTCTTGATTTTAGTAACACTGAGTATATACATGTCAGTTGAACACTGACCACAAAAGACTATATTTCTGTTTGAGATCATTTGATTTTGGCATGCAACAATTCTGCTGAAAGCGAATCTCAAGTTGGAAGACCAGACAGCACCTGCTCAAAGGGTGCCATGTAACTACTATAGTCACAGGGATGCTGAGTGTCCGCAGCTATTCAGGAAGGGAGAGGTACAGAGAGGCTTGGCCTTGGACACAGTTGATGTGTGCAGGGAAGAGGCAGCCCCACTGCAGGCAGCTATCTTTCCTCCCCCCTCCCCACTCTTGGGTTCTGGGCTGAGGCCAGGGACTGTCCGGAGCTGATCTCGGGCTCCCATTGGTCGCTGTCTTTTGTGACGTCACAATCATGATGAGAATTGATGATCGGACACGCTGATTTCATTGTCTGAGGAGACAGTGAGACCCAGGAAAAATCTTGCTGAATCTGCCTGCCCCAGCACTGGCCTGATTTGGGATCCTTCGATCCTTCCCGTAACCGCACCACGCCCCGAGGTAAGGACCCAGCCTGGGTGGGTGTAAAGGGCGAAGGAGGATGAGCAAGACACAGGGCTAATGCTCTGCCCAGTGGGGGACTTATAGGTTCAGAGGCCTAAAGAGGCTGCCAACAAACCGCTGTGGTTTGGGGGGAGCCAGCTGCCTCTACTACCCGAGTCAAGGCTGGAGACAGCCTGAGGTTAAAAAACAGCTGAGGATAGGAATCCAGTGGGCATTGCCAGAGAGCAAAGGACCTTGCTCCGAGAGAGGGCGACGTTTGTAATGCACTTCAGGCTTCGGAGTAGGAGGAAGTGGCACATCTGCCTCCCAAGACAGGAGGCGGGGAGGGGGCTGAATTCTACCACTTCTACATTTCACTGGACTGCGGGTTTCTCACAACCCTACTCAAATGCACCGAGTGCTGCGCCTGCGCATTAAGAACTTGGGGGAGGGGAGAAGTTCGTGGCGAGAATAATAGACGCGGCGTTTGCGCAGGCGCGTTTCCGGTTTCGCTGGAGGAGGTGGGGCTGAGCTGTCTGGGCGGAATGTGGAAAGGGCTGGGGAGTTGGTTGTGTGTTGTTTCAAGAGCCTGTTCATGGAGAGACACCTGCCACTTATTTTGAATCTGGTTTAGTGAGCATACACAGACCGCAGATGGGCCTGATTTTAAGAAAGCAAGTTCTTAATCTACAGATATCAGGTTTGTAACAACTGAAAGAACTTGAAGAGGAATTTGTGAAATAGAAATTCCTGAGATGAGAAACTGTTAAAAAAAAAACACACTAATTATTCAAGCGAATCCAGCTTTTAATCTTCAATGAACTATGATTTGAGGTGCCACTCAGTGATTTTGAAACTTAAACTCTTTGGAGAGACTCAGATGAGACCCATTGTGGAGACTCAGAGTAAGAAATTTAACTTTCTTGTCTTTTTTTCTCTTTTTTCTTGTAACGGTTTCTTACAAAGCCTTGGTCTCCCTTTCTGGTTTGGTGCTAAGTCTTTCCTTCTTCCTTTCTGCCTCAGTGTCTCTGCTAAAACCAGCAAAGGCAAATCCTTTTTGGGAGACCCGTTTTAACTCTCCTTTTTGGGGGGGAGGGCAATATTACTCAGCAGTGGTGAGGAACAACCTGTTTGTCCTTGGTGGAAAAATTATTAATTCCTGACTATTTCACAGAGAAATCTGATCCCCCCCCCACCATTTCTTATGGTTAAGTGGTTATAGAGTCCTGGTGAATTTTCCTTTGAAAGGCCACTGATGTAATTCTTTTTTATTCTACAATCTAAGCTCTCATCACCATCCATTCAGTCACTCCAGGAACCTCCCAGTCAGCTTTCACTTGTGCCCAAATCCTTAATTCATCCTGCCAGACTGATGGTCAGTAAACACTCCTTTTAGCAAGTTGTTTTCTTCACCAAAATATTCTTGGAATTTATCTTTTATCCTTCCAAGCCCAATTCTAGTCAGACTGCAAAAACTTCATAATCTGGCTTCATTGTATCCTGGGACCCTTATTTTACTTGATTTTTCAGTGCACAATTCTCCTTAATGTCTCCTGAACAATATACCTCCCTGACTTTGCTCCTTGAACTACTACAACACACTTCACACACTTCACATGCCCTCTTTTCTGCCTATTCAGATCTTACCCAATTTGGAGGTTCAAGTTGCACCTTTCTGCTGAGTGCCTTCTTAATGTAACCCAACCATTATTCAGCTCACTTTTTCTAGAACTTGTACATCGGTTTTTATATTTGTCACTTTCTTATAGTCTGTTTTATATTGTCTTCTTATTTGCGTGTATGTGTTGGACTAAATTTCTCAACTGAATTTAAAACCCCTTCTTAAGTGTTAGGATGATGCCATCTAATTCTTTATCCTCTGCCTACTAATGATTATTTGAATATATAACTATAAATGGCTTTTGCATCCCAGTTTCTTGGGTAGCAAGATTGTTATAGAGAGATCTGTATATATGAAAATTTATTCACCGTTGGTCAAGCAAGGGATCCTCCGGTGACTAAATAAACTTGATTATGAGTCAGAGAAAAAGCAATATGGACATATCTATATAGCAGGTCCCCTCCAAACATACACTGTCTTCATAAAAAAGACCAAGGGGACATTATCCCAGAAGTGGTTCTGTCTGTAATTTTTTCAGGTTTAAAAACACTAAGACATTTTCCGTTTATTTCTTATTGGTGACATTACATTACAACCTATAATTTCTTATAGGTTTTGTTAAAACCTACTAATTGTTTCCTCTTTATTGCAATATATCTTGGAGTTACTGCTTTACATTGACTATCACTGATAGCTTTCATTGTATGTCTATTGACTCAGAGCTAATCATTGTGATGGCTGCCATAACTGCTATTGTATAACATATCAGCTGTCACTTTCCTACACCTAGGACTTCAAACTGCATTGTTTCATGGAGCTCAGTTTTATTTGATGGAAACTGTGATTACAGTTCAATATTGAGGCTTTCTACAGATTTCACTTTGGCTGCTGCCTTACTTTAAGGCACCATCCCAACCAATATCACATCACAGTTTGTGGTTTAAGAACATGGATAGAAACCATTCTAGAAGGTATTATAACCTTTAAATTTAAAAATCATTGTCATAAATCATTATGAGTGAACTATGAATGTTACTATAAAGGAAAATCCTTTATATTACTTACATTATGGAAATTACCTCAAAGTGTTTTAGCTTTTAGTAATTAATAAGACTTACCTAGACTTTACATGTAGATCACTAAACTAAATTATTCAAAGGTAGGACACTCTAGATAGAATGTAATGATAGGGATATACTACCCATTTTAGAAAGCCTAAAATAAAATTAAAAAGAGACTGCAGTATTCATGTTTTTTATTAAAGATTTTTATTTATTTATTTGACAGAGAAAGCACAGAAGCAGGGAGAGCTGCAGACAGAGGGAGAAGGAAAAGCAGGCTCCCCACTGAGCAGGGAGCCCAATGGGGGGCTCAGTCCCAGGACTGTGGGATCATGACCTGAGCCACCCAAGTGCCCCTGTGGTATTCATGTTTTAAGGTTTATTTTACAACTCCAGTCTGAATGAGAGGATGGCATTGGCCTTTCTCATTTAAGTTTTAGTTGAGCTGGAGGGGATTTTATAATGACAAACCAGTCCCCCCATTTTATATATGAGGAAGCTGAAGTCTAGAGAAGTGAAGTAACTTAGCAGAATTAATAAATACTAATATTTATTAAGCACTTAATACCAAGCATTATGCTAAAAACCTTATATATATTTTCACATTTAAACTTCACCACATCCCTATGAGATAGTTTCTAGTATTATTTCTCATTTTACAAGTGATAAAACAGTAGCTCAAAGTAGTTGATCTCCCTGGGGCCACACAATGACAACATGTCACAGTCAGGATCCAAACAGGTCTGTTTTGATTCTTAATCACCAAATAATACATATGCAGTGAATCTTAGGCAAAGTTATTTATTTATTTTTTAAATTAAATTAATATATTTATTTTCAGAAAAAATAGTATTCATTATTTTTTCACCACACACAGTGCTCCATGAGATCCGTGCCCTCTATAATACCCACCACCTGGTACCCCAACCTCCCACCCCCCACCACTTCAAACCCCTCAGATTGTTTTTCAGAGTCCATAGTCTCTCTTGGTTCACCCCCCCTTCCAATTTACCCCAACTCCCTTCTCTCTAACATCCCTTGTCCTCCATGATATTTGTTATGCTCCACAAATAAGTGAAACCATACGATAGTTGACTCTCTCTGCTTGACTTATTTCACTCAGCATAATCTCTTCCAGTCCCATCCATGTTGCTACAAAAGTTGGGTATTCATCCTTTCTGATGGAGGCATAATACTCCATAGTGTATATAGACCACATCTTCCTTATCCATTCATCCATTGAAGGGCATCTTGGTTCTTTCCATAGTTTGGCGATTGTGGCCATTGCTGCTATAAACATTGGGGTACAGATGGCCCTTCTTTTCACAACATCTGTATCTTTGGGGTAAATACCCAGGAGTGCAATTGCAGTGTCATAGGGAAGTTCTATTTTTAATTTCTTTTTTTTTTCCCCCGGGGGAATTCTATTTTTAATTTCTTGAGGAATCTCCACACTGTTCTCCAAAGAAGCTGCACCAACTTGCATTCCCACCAACAGTGGAAGAGGGGTCCCCTTTCTCCACATCCTCTCCAACACATGTTGTTTCCTGTCTTGTTAATTTTGGCCATTCTAACTGGTGTAAGGTGATACCTCAATGTGGTTTTAATTTGAATCTCCCTGAGGGCAAGTAATGATGAACATTTTTTCATGTGTCTGATAGCCATTTGTATGTCTTCATTGGAGAAGTGTCTGTTCATATCTTCTGACCATTTTTAGATATGTTTGCCTGTTTCATGTGTGTTGAGTTTGAGGAGTTCATTATAGATCCTGGATATCAACCTTTTGTCTGTACTGTCATTGGCAAAGTTATTTTTTAAACATTTTATTTATTTGAGAGAGACAAAGATAGCAAGGGAGAGCATGAGCAGGGAGGAGAGGAAGAAGCAGACTCCCCAATGAGCAGGGAGCCTGATGCAGGGCTAGATCCCAGGGCCCTAGCATCATGACCTGAGCCAAAGGCAGACGCCTAACTGACTGAGCCACCCAGGCACCCCTTAGGCCGAGCTTTAACAAGAATCTTAGTGTGTGGAGTCCCAGCCCAATGTGTTTGTGTATGCATGCATGTGTGTGTGTGTGCATATTTGTGTTTATATTTATTTATGTGTTTTATATCATAAAGTTTTCCATGAATAGCAGCTACTTCTACAAAATCACTGATTTCTAAGGCAGACCAAATAGTGTATACTTACATTTCTTTTAAGATATTTTACTAAAACACAGTCTCTTGGTCTTGGTTGAAAAACATGGCATTAAGTTTTGTATAAAAGATATTTTTAAAGATATTTAGTTCTGCTTTTAAAATTGTAGCTTCAGAAAGACTTATGTATTTTGTATGTTATAACCCCAAACAGAGTAAAAATACTTGAATAGTTAATTTTTATTCTAAAGTGGAGTCAGCTAAACATGACATTGGTAGTGTCTTAATATACTTGTATGGAGTATATTATATCTAGGCATACTGATTTAGAAGTAAGCAGTGAAAATTCTAGGGAGATATATTCTGCATAAGAAGGGAGCTGGAGATGTTAGTATATTCAGAAGCTGTCATTAACACTGTGAGACCTTTCTAGTCTGTGTAAAATTTCAAGACAATAAATTGAAACTTGTATGTGCAAATGGAGTCATCCATACACCAACTTGTAGCAAAATTTCGTTGATTAACTATAGCTCTAGGTACTTGGCAACTGAATAAATGAGATTATATTGTGTCAATTAAATGCTATACTTTACATTTCTCATCTGTAAAGAAATCTACAACAGCATCTGTCCTACCCTCTTGGTTTCCTGTTGTTTTACAATTAGAGTTATATTCTAATTGGGTTGATCCTTAGAATCTTTAAAATGGAGGGACATGGGGAATTGAACAAAATGGGTAAAGGGGAGAGGGATATATGGGCCTCCAGTTTTGGAATGAATAAATCAGAGGAATAAAATGCAGAGCCTAAGGACTGCAGTTAATGATATTGTAATAGTGTAATGGGTCAGACGCTAGCTATACTTGTGGTGAACATAGCATAATGCATAAACTTGTCATATCACTAAATTGTACACCCGAAACAAATGTAACATTGTGTGTCAGCTATACTCAAGAAAGTGTTGTCAGAGTGGCAAAAATTTAGGAAAACATTTTCTTAGCCTCACTTCCCTTGGAGTTGGTGGCAATTCATTTTAAGATTCTTAAATGCAAACATGCCCCGGGTAGGCACTTTTCTCATCTAGACAAGAATTTGTGCATGATGTTTGCCCAAGGTCATGCAAGTAGTAAGTGGCAGAGCCAGGGCTTTACAGCAGGTATCATTCTAGGTGCTGCCCACCTTTATTTATTGTTTTTAAAATTTTATGTGTATGCATGTATGTGCATGTGATTTCCCTCTAACTTCTCTCTCTTTCTGAGTCTTTACTGCTTTTGACATTTTCCTTTTTCTATCAGTAGAGATAAAATTTTTTAATAGAAAGCCCAAGATTTAGGAGAAAGAGATCATTGTGTTAACCTCCAATGGCTTCAGAAGCAGAAGGCATATAGACCCATAAAACTATTCTTTCCTGTTCTCGTACCAAGCAATGGCAAAAGCATTTCTTCTTTCTTCTTTGGGTTTTGTTCTACTACACTAATAGATTGTTGTTGTTGTTGTTTATTAACATATAATGTATTATTTGCTGCAGGTGTACACGTCTGTGAATCATCAGGCTTACACATTTCACAACACTCACCATAACATGTACTCTCCCCAATGTCCATAACCCAGCCACCCTATCTCTACTCTCCCACCCCCCAGCAACCCTCATTTTGTTTCGTGAGATTGAGAGTCTCATAGTTTGTCTGCCTCCTGATCCCATTTTGTTTCATTTTTTCCCCTCCCTACCCCACACAACCCCCTGCCCTGCCTCTCAAGTTCCTCATATCAGAGAGATCATATAATTGTCTTTCTCTGATTTAATATATTCTTTTTTTATTTTTTATTTTTTTTAAAGATTTTATTTATTTATTTGACGGACAGAGATCACAAGTAGGCAGAGAGGCAGGCAGAGAGAGAGTGAGAGAAGGAAGCAGGCTCCCTGCTGAGCAGAGAGCCCGATGTGGGACTCCATCCCAGGACCCTGAGATCATGACCTGAGCCGAAGGCAGCGGCTTAACCCACTGAGCCACCCAGGCGCCCCTAATATATTCTTTTATATATATATATATATATATATATATATATATATATATATATATATACTGTTTTGCTTGGTTGGCTTGGTCTATGTATTGTGTGTTTTATGTATGAAGTAGTTATGCCACTTAGGAAAGTAATTATATGAGACCCATCCTCCAAATATCTTTACCCTTTCATAGACCTGTCAGTTGTGTTGGAATCTCTTTAATAGAGACCGGAAGCATAATGAAATATGGAAGAAAAATATATTCTACATTAGTGGGCATCATTACATTAAGTATACAATGCTCAGCCTTGACTTATACCCACTATTCTTTTTTTAAAGATTTTATTTATTTGAGAGAGAGAGCAAGAGCTAGAGAGAGAGCACAAGCAAGGGGAGGGGCAAATGGAGAAGGAGAGACAGACTCCCCACTGAGCAGAGAGCCTGATGTGGGGCTTGGTCCTAGGACCCTGTGATCATGATCTAGGCCAAAGGCAGACACCCAGCCAACTGAGCCACCTAGGCATCCCTATCCCACTGTCCTGAGATAACAAGAAGTTATTTTTGAATACGTATGTAACTTATTAAAAATAATCATTTTATTTAGAACCTCTAGGCTCACTTTTATTACCAGTGAATGCTTAAAAGATGTTAAAGGTCAGTTTGAGATTTTTTCTTCTTTTCCCAACTGCTAGTGCTTAATGTAAAGAGGCAGTTAAACAAAAAATACAAAATACAAAAAAAACTCAGTATTGCTTGTGATGTGTAGCCAATTAACTTTTCTGGTATGGTTTAATGTATCTGTATCTAATTATTGCTCCTCAAAGTGTGTTCCATGGAGTGCCAGCATGAGCATCACCTGGAAACGTCTTGGAAATTACAGAATCTCAGATCTCAACCAAGTCCTACAGAATCAGATTCTGTGTTTTAATAAGATCTCCAGATGATTCATATGCACATTAAACTCTGAGAGATACTGATATAAAGTGAAATATAACTACATCTTAGATTTTTAAGAGCTGATAATCAGAAAAATCCCTTAATTTCTTTTTGACAGTTTTCACATGTGTAAAGAAATATGTAATTGAAGTATTATATTTCTAATATACATCAGCTTTGTTCCATTTTGGAGTCTTACTCATTGAAAGAATAGCTACACCTATGTGATGGGTAAAATTGCTGAGTCTGAGTGAATCCAATTATTTTGGTGATAGTAATGGCCTTGTCATTGAAATGACATTTTCCCCAATTGTCAACAGAATGTTACAAAACAGTATAGATGTATTGGGGTCACTGTCATTAATATCTTCAAGAGGAACTGTACTTAGTTTTCTATTTCCTACTGTAACAAATCACCACAAACATAGTGGCTTAAAACAATACATGTATTGGGGTGCCTGGGTGGTACAGTTTAAGTGTCCAGCGCTTGGTTTTAGCTTAGGTCATGACCTCAGGATCCTGGGATAGAGCCCCACTTTGGGCTCTATGTGCATTATGGAGTCTGCTTGAGATTTTCTCTCTCTCTCCGCCTCTCCCACTCATGCTCTCTCTTTCAAAGAAATAAATCTTTAAAAAATAAAACAACATATGTATTATCTTACTGTTCCACTGGTTAGAAGTCTGAAATAGATATCATTGGGTTAATGATATCTATTAAAACCAGGATGTCAACAGGCATTTTTTCCCTAAAGCATCTAGGAAAGAATTTATTTCCTTGCCTTTTTTAGCTTCTAGAGGTTACCCATATTCCTTGACTTGTGGCCCTGTCCACTCAGATAATGTAAAACAATCTCTTTATTTTAACATCAGCTGATTAGGAACCTTAATTCCTCTGCAACCTTAATTCACTTTTGCCATGGAACCCAATATATTCATAGGTTTCAGGAATTAGATGTAGATATTTATGGGGGTGTGTGTGTGTGTGTGTGTGTGTGAGAGAGAGAGAGAGAGAGAGAGAGAGAGAGAGCGCACAGGAATTGATGGAATTTTTGTCTGATAAAGAAAGTCACCGGGGTGCCTGGGTGGCTCAGTGGTTTAAAGCCTCTGCCTTTGGCTCAGGTCATGATCTCAGGGTCTTGGGATCGAGGCTCACATCGGGCTCTCTGCTCAGTAGGGAGCCTGCTTCCCCCTCTCTCTCTATCTGCCTCTCTGTCTACTTGTGATTTCTGTCTGTCAAATAAATAAATAAAATCTTAAAAAAAAAAGTCACCCTCTAATCTTGTTATGGGAATAAGCAGTTAGTATCATGGGTTGAACTCTGCCTCCTCTGCACAGGAATTGATGGCATTTGGGGTTGATAAAGAAAGTTACCCTCTAATCTTGTTATGGGAATAAGCAGTCAGTGTCATGAGTTGAACTGTGCCTCCTCCCCGCCAAAAAAGAATTCGTGTGTTGAAGTTCTCACTCCCAGAATCTCAGAATGCGACCTTATAATGAAATAGGATCATTGCACATGTGATTAGTTAAATTAATATGAGGTTATACTTGAGTAAAGTAGACCCTTCTTCCAATATAGCTGGTGTCTTTATAAAAGGGGGAAATTTGGATACTGTCACACATACAGGGAGAATGCTATATGAACATGATGATGTCAAGGAGAGATGCTTAAAACAGAGCCTTCCTTCGCAGCCCTCAGAGAGAACCAGCCCTCCCAATACTTTGATTTCAGGCTTTTAGCCTTCATAATTGTGAGACAATACATTTCTGGTTAAGCCATTCAGTTTTTGGTACTTTGTTTCAGCAGACCTAGAAAAGCCAGGATTGTCCTTCAGTTGATAGCTAAGTAATATCATCATCAAAAGCACTTATTTAGTAAGTTGTATTCTATAATGTGCTAGATATTAGACAAAGTGAATTAGACATCAAAGAACTTATGATATACATTAGACAGTTTTCATAAAACAAGCTCCAAAATAGATGATTTTACACCTCTGACCCTCTGTTTACTCAACTGTGAAAAAGGCATAGTATTCAGAATATCTAAGAACATTTCCAGATTAAAAATCCATGTTTTGTTACTTAAATTTTAGGAAGTTATTATATCCATACATTAATAAAAAGTATTAAGTACAGGGAAAGCCATCAAAATTGTGTTAAACTCTTCTTCAGAATCAGTATCTTAATTACTACCATCTCTGCTATTCATTGCCCACCTTCTATTCTAATTTTATTTTTTTTAAGTTTTTTTTTACAGTTTTATTTATTTAAGTAATCTCTACGCCCCATGTGGGGCATGAATTTATGATTCCAAGATCAAGAATCACACAGTCCTCCAAATGAGCCAGCCAGGTGCCACTACTGTTTATTTTTAAAAGAGAAGTATTGAAGACATTATTGAGAAACACCTTTATTCTTTTGAGTCTCTCAACCCATTTGAAATTGGTTTAAGACTTTAAGACTTATGTTCAGGGAGTGCCTGGGTGGCTCAGTTGGTTAAGCATCCAACTCTCGATTTCAGCTAGGGCCATGATATCATGGGTCCTGAGATCAAGCCTCATGTTGGGCTCCATGCTCTGCACAGTGTCTGCTTGGGCCTCTCTCCCTCTCCTTCTGCCTCACCCCAACCCCTAGCATGAGCTTTCTCTCTCAGATAAAGAAATAAACTTTTAAAAAAAAGAACTATGCTCAGGAAATAGTATATTTATGATGCTATGCACTCAATGTATGCTTAAGAAACAAATTTAAATAAATGAGTAAATTGTCAAAATATCTGAAGCAAGACATTTCTATATTGAATAATTTTGAGACCAGTGACTTGAAGAGGAAATGGCTATTTTGAAAATGTTTTCCCCTGATTTCTCATTAATGCACAGTACATTGGAGCAATATGTGTTCTCATAATTCACAGATGAAGCTGTAGTTTATAAATAGACTTGACAATATTTTTGCAAATGGTTTTCAGGTTTCCTGGATTAATTAGCAGTAAAATAATTGCTGAATATGGTCATGATCAAACACTGGATAGTATATTCCTTGTGTTCAGGTCTTGTCTGATTAACACCAAGGAATGTGATTGTATTGAAATACTTAGAGGGGCGCCTGGGTGGCTCAGTGGGTTAAGCCACTGCCTTCGGCTCAGGTCATGATCTCGGGGTCCTGGGATCAAGCCCCACATTGGGCTCTCTGCTCAGTGGGGAGCCTGCTTCCCTCTCTCTCTCTCTCTCTGCCTGCCTCTCTGCCTTCTTGTGATCTCTACCTGTCAAATAAATAAGTAAATAAAATCTTAAAAAAAAAAGAAATACTTAGAAACACATTAGTTGTGTAACAATCTGCCTTACTGTCTCATGTCTATGTGAAAAAAATGACGAGGCAGGAGAAATGCAGTGCCAAGAAAAATGTTAGGGATCAATGTTAATCCCATACTTCGAACATATGTATATCTATAATTTGAGAGTAACATTTTTTTTCTAACAATGTCATAGGGTTAACGTAGGGCAGTGTCTCTCAGACTGAGGGTCTGCAGACCCCTAGGGGTGCAAGGACATGTTTTCAGAGGTCTGAAACTTTTATGGCTATTTCTAAATTTGAGGGTTTTATTTTGTCTTGAAATAAATTATCTTTAAAAAGAAAATGATGAGCTTGAAAGAAAAATCCACAATCTATGCATTCATTCACACACAAAGCCTTTTTACCAGGTATAAACACAAAACTTCTCTTTTATAGTCATAAATCACAGTTAAAAGACATTAAAAAAAAAGACATCTGATGGAATAAATTGAGTACCAAAATACACATTTCGTCAAACTGACATCCAAAGATAGATTTCTACAGGACAGGAAAGATTTTGCTTTTGCTTCTGTTTTCTTCTTTCAAGATTTACCTATGACTTTCAGATTTGGGCTGTGCTTCATAAAGCTTTTAAATTATTAATCAGCTTCTTAGTCTATTCAAAGTATTTGTGGAGATAAATGTATGCTTCCACTATTTGATGAATTAAATATGTGTTTGTATATAATTTCAATACTGTATATGTGAATGTACTTACATACTGTTACGTACTTACTTGCCACTAGGTGGTGTGCATTGAGGAGTCTTTCTCTGATCCCAAAAACAGAGGACGTATAATTTTTCCACTAAGTTTGTGTGTGTGTGTGTGATTTATATATATATATATATATATATATATATATATATAAAATATGTATGTGTGTGTGTATATATGTGATATATAATCTAAATCTAAAATAAATAAAAATATATCTATTTTTTCTTTTTCTTTTTTTTTTTTAAAGATTTTATTTAATTATCAGAGAGAGAGAGGGGGAGAGAGCAAGCACAGGCAGACAGAATGACAGGCAGAGGCAGAGGGAGAAGCAGGCTCCCCGCCGAGCAAGGAGCCCGATGTGGGACTCGATCCCAGCACGCTGGGATCATGACCTGAGCCGAAGGCAGCCGCTTAACCAACTGAGCCACCCAGGTGTCCCTCTATTTTTTCTTATATATTATCTATACTCATCATTTAAGTGCCCTCCTTAAACCCTATCACCTATTTAACCCATCCCCCCCACACACCTCCCCTCTGGTAACCATCAGTTTGTTCTCTGTAGGTGAGTCTGTTTCTTGGCTTGCCTCTCTTTTTTCTCCCCTATGATCCTCTGTTGTTTTTTTTTTTTTTTTTAAGATTTTATTTATTTACTTGACAGAGAGAGATCACACGTAGACAGAGAGGCAGGCAGAGAGAGAGAGAGAGGGAAGCAGGCTCCCTGCTGAGCAGAGAGCCCGATGCGGGCCTCAATCCCAGGACCCTGAGATCATGACCTGAGCCGAAGGCAGCGGCTTAACCCACTGAGCCACCCAGGCGCCCTTTTTTTTTTTTTTTTTAAGTGATCCTCTGTTTTATATTTTAAATTCTACATATAATTGAAATTGTATGCTATTTGTCTTTCCTCAGTGACTTATTTCACTTAGCATAATGCTCTCTAACTCCATCTATGTTGTTGCAATGGCAAGATTTCATTCTATTTTATAGCTAATATTCCATTATATATATACCTTCTTTATCCAGTCATCAGTGAGTGGACATTTGGACTTCTTCCATAATTTGGCTATTGTTGATAATGTTGCTATAAACATCTGGGTATATGTATCCCTTCAAATTAGTATTTCTGTATTCTTTGGGTAGATACCTAGTAGTGCAATTGCTGGATCATAGGGAGTTCTGTTTTTAACTTTTTGAAGAACCTCCGTACCATTGTTTTCCAGGGTGGCTGCACTAGTTTCTCATCAACAGTGTCAGAGGGTTGACCCCCTTTCTCTGAATCCTCTCCAACAGCTGCTGTTGATAGTGTTAATTGTAGACATTCTGGTTGGTTTGAGGTGAAAATTCATTGTAGTTTTGATTGGTGTTTCTTTGATGATGAGTGATGTTGAATATCATTTCATGTGTCTGTTGGCTATCTGGATGTCTTCTTTGGAAAAATGTCTATTCACGTCTCCTGCCCATTCTCTTACTGGATTTTTTGGGAGGTTGTTTTGTTTTATAAATTCTTTGCATGCTTTGGGTACTAACTCTTTATCAGATATGTCACTTACAGCTATCTTCTCCCATTACCTAGTTTGCCTTTTAGTTTTGTTGTTTGTTCCCTTCACTGTGCAGATGATGGGGTCTCAGTAGCTTATTTTTGCATGTTGCTGTCCAGTTTTCCCAACATCATTTCTTTTTTTTTTAAAGATTTTATTTATTTATCTGTCAGAGAGAGAGAGAGCGAGAGGGAGCACAGGCAGACAGAGTGGCAGGCAGTCAGAGGGAGAAGCAGGCTCCCTCTGGAGCAAGGAGCCTGATGTGGGACTGGATCCCAGGGCACCGGGGTCATGACCTGAGCTGAAGGCAGCTGCTTAACCAACTGAGCCACCCAGGCGTCCCCCAACATCATTTCTTGAAGAGACTGTTTCCCATTGGGTATTCTTTCCTGCTTTGCTACAGATTAATTCACTATATCGCTAAGGGTCCATTTCTGGGTTTCTGTTCTGTTCTGGGTCTATATGTCTACCTCTGTGCTAGTACCAAACTATTTTGATCACTACAGCTGTGTAATGTAACTTAAAGTCCAAAATTGTAATGTCTCCACCTCTGCTTTTCTTTTTTAAGGTTGTTTTGTCTATTTAAAGTCTTTTGAGGTTCCATACAAATTTTAGGATTGTTTGTTCTACCTCTGAAAAATGCTGTTAATGTATTGATAGAATTTGCATGAAATGTATAGATTGCTTTGGGTAATACAGACATTTTAACAATATTTGTTCTTCTAATCAATGAGTTAGGAATATTTTTCCATATCTTTGTGGCCTTTTCAATTTCTTTCATAAGTGTTCTACAGTTTTCAGAATATAGATCTTTTAGCTCTTTGGTTAGGTTTATTCTTAGGTATCGTTATGGTTTTTGTTACAGTTGTAAATGGTATCATTTCTTGATTTCTCTTTCTGCTGCTTCATTGTTGGTGTACAGAAATGCAACAGATTTCTGTACATTGATTTTACACCTTGTGACTTTGCTGAAGTTTTGTCACTTCTAGCAGTGTTTGGGTGCAGTCTTTGGGGTTTTCTATATAGAGTGTCACATCATCTGCCAATGATGAAACTTTGATTTCCTCCTTGCTGATATTATAGCTTTTATTTCTTTTTGTTGTCTGACAGCTGTCTGACAGCAAGGACTTCCAATATGATATTAAGTAACAGTGGTGAGGGTGGAGATTTTTTGGAGGGTTTTTATCATGATCCCATGTTATACTTTGCCAAATGCTTTCTCTGCATCTACTAAAATGATCAAATGGTCCTTTTTTTAAAATTTATTTTTTATTTATTTTCAGCATAACAGTATTCATTGTTTTTTGTACCACACCCAGTGCTCCATGCAATCCGTGCCCTCTCTAATACCCACCACCTGGTACCCCAACCTCCCCCCCACAATTAAAACCCCTCAGATTGTTTTTCAGAATCCATAGTCTCTCGTGGTTCACCTCCCCTTCCAATTTCCCCCAACTCCCTTCTCCTAACTCCCCATGTCCACCATGCTATTTGTTATGCTCCACAAATAAGTGAAACCATATGATAATTGACTGTCTCATATGGTCCTTTTTCTTTCTTTTCTCAATGTGGTGTATCACATTGATTGATTTGTGAGTGTTGAACCACCCAGGTTGAACCACCATCCCAGGAATAAGTTGCACTTGGTCATAGTGAATGATTCATTTGATATACTGTTGGATTCAGTTTGTTAGTTATTTTATCAAGAATTTTTTGCATCGATGTTCATCAGGGATATTGGCCTGTTGTTTTTATTTCTAGTGCAGTCTTTGTCTGGTTTTGGAATCAGAGTAATCGTGGCCTCATAGATTGAGTTTGGAAGTTTTCCTTTCATTTCTATTTTTTGTAATAATTTGATAAGAATAGGTATTAACTCTTCTTTAAAAGTTTTGTAGAATTTACCTTTGAAGTCATCTAGTATAGGACTTCTGTTTTTTGGTAGTTTTTTTTTTTAAATTATTGATTCAATTTCTTTGCTGGTTATTGGTCTGTTCAGGTTTTCTACTTCTTTCTGTTTCAGTTTTGGTAGTTTGTATGTTTCCAGGAATTTATCCTTTTCTTCCAGGTTGTGTAATATGTTGGCATATAGTTTTTTTTTTAATATAATATTCTCTTATAATTGCTTATGTTCCTGTGGTTTTGGTTGTTATTTCTCCTTTCTCATTTGTGATTTTATTTATTTTGGTCCTTTCTCTTTTCTTTTTCATAAGTCTGGCTAAGGATTTATAATTTTTTTCTAAGAACCAGCCCCTGGTTTTATTGATCTGTTCTATTGGGGCTTTTTCCTTAATTTCCATATCATTTATTTCTGCTCTAGTCTTTATTACTTACCTTTTGCTGGCTTTAAGATTCATTTGTTGTTACTTTTTTAACTCTTTTAGGTATAAGTTTAGGTTGTTTGAGATATTTCTTGTTTCTTGAGGTAGACTTGTCTTGCTGTATACTTCCTACTTACGATAACTTTTGCTGCATTCCAAAGGTTTTGGACCATTATATTTCATTTTCATTTGTTTCCATGTATTTTTTTATTTGTTCTTTGATTTCCTAGTTGGCCCATTCACTGTTTAGTAGCATGTTCTCAAATCTCCATGTATTTGTGGTCTTTCCATTACTTTTCTTTTGGTTGCCTTCAAATTTCATAGCATAGTCATCAGAAAATATGCATGATATGATCTCAACATTTTTGTACTTGTGAAGACCTAATTTGTGACCTTTTCTGGACATGTCCCATGTGCACTTTAAAAGAATGTGTATTATGCTTCTTTAGGGTGCAGTGTTCTGAATATGTTTAAGTCCATCTGGTTCAGTGTGTCATTCCAAGCCATTGTTTCCTTGTGGATTTTCTGCCTAGATGATTTGGACATTGATGTAACTGGGATGTTAAAGTCCTGTACTATTATTGTATTATTATCAGTGATTCCTTTATGTTTGTTATTGTTTTATATATTGGCTGCTCCCATGCTGGGAAATAAATACAATTGTTAGATCTTCTTGTTGGATAGTCCCCTTTATTATGATATAGTGCCTTTCTTCATCTCTTATCATGGTCTTCGGTTTGAAATCTAGTTTACCTGATACAAGTATTGCTATTTTGGCTTTTTTTTTTTAAATTTCTATTTGCGTGGTAAGTATTTCTTCATCCCCTACTTCCAGTCTGCAGGTGTCTTTAGGTCTAAAATGAGTCTCTTGTAGACAGCTTATAGATGGGTCTTGGTTTTGTTTTGGTTTGGTTTGGTTTTTTGTGTTGTTTTGTGTTTGTTTGTTTTTTGTGTTTTTTTGTTTTGCTTTTTAAAAAAAATTCATTCTGGCACCCTATGTCTTTTGACTGGAACATTCAGTCCTTTTCTATTCAGAGTAATTACTATTACTATTATTATTATTATTGAAGATTTTATTTGTCAAAGAGAGAGAGTGCAAGTATGCACAAGCAGGGGGAGTGGCAGGCAGAAAGAAAAGCTGGCTCCCCACTAAGCAAGAAACCTGATGCGGGACTTGAACCCAGGACCCCAAGATCATGACCTAAGCTGAAGGCAGATGCTTAACTAACTGAGCCACCCAGGCATCCCAAGAATAATTATTGATACATATATTTAGTGCCATGTTATTACTTCTTTTTTCATTGATTCTGGGGATTTTCTCTGATCCTGTCCTGTCTTTGTTGCTTTTGGTCTTTCCTTTCTTCTCAGAGAGTTCCCCTTAACATTCCTTTCAGGGCTGGTTTAGTGGTCATGAACTCCTTTGTTTTATGTTTGTCTAGGGAATTTGTTATCTCTCCTTCTCTTCTGAATGATATCCTTGCTTGATAGAATATTCTGGGCTGCTTATTTTTTTCCATTCAGCACTTTGAATATGTCATACTTACCCCCTTTCTGGCTTGCTCCTTTTCTGTTGACAGATAGATGTATAGATAGCCTTCCTTTGTAAGATAGGGATTTCTTTTCTCTTGTTGCTCTTAATATTTTTTCTTTACTGTTATATTTTGCAAATTTAATTATAATATGTTTTGCTGTTGGCCTGCTTTTGTTGATTTTGATGAGTGTTCTTTGTGCCTCCTAGATTTGGATATCTGTTTCTTTCCCCAGATTAGGGAACTTTTCAGATATTATTTCCTCAAAAAATTTTCTGCCCCCTTTTCTCTCTCTTCCTCTGGAACTCCTATAATATGAGTGTTATTACATTTGATTGAATCAGGGAGTTCCCTAAGTCTATTCCCATGTTCCACAATTCTTTTTACTCTCTTTTGATCAGCGTCATTATTTTTCTGTTAATTTATTTTATGTATCACTAATTCATTCCTATGCTTCTTCTATCCTTGTGTTCATTCTACAAAGTCTATTTTCAGTCTCAGCTATTGTATTTTTATTTCTGACTGATTGTTTTATCTCTGCAGGAAGGGTCTTCCTGAACTTTTCATTTCTTTTCTTGAGCCTACCAAGTATCCTTATGGTTGCTGATTTAAATTCTCCATCAGGCATGTTACTTATATCTCTGTTGATTAGATCTCTGGCTATGACCATATCTAGTTCTTTCATTTGGGATGAATTCCTGTCTGCATTTTTGTCTAAGTCTCTATCTTCTTCTCTTTGTTAGAAAAGCCTGTTTTGTTTCCTGTTCCTGAGTGTGACTGCTTTATGAAGAAGAGGACATACAGTGTCCAAGGCCTGGCTTTGCAGGGAGCAACTCTTGTGTGTCTTTTGTGAATTCTGCTGGGGTGTTTTGGCTTCTCTGTCCTTCAGACCAGTCATCTGTAGAGGCTCTCCTTGCCTGCAGTGGGATGTTTTTGTTCCTTGGCTAGAATGTGGCAAGTTTTAACTAGGTGTGCTTTGCTCTGCTTGTTAAATGAGATCTGATTCTACTTCCATTAGAACAGAAACCCTACAGAACTCTCTGGTTAGGAGAAATGGTGTAGACAGGGTTTTGTACTGGTTTTCTGGGGAAGGGACCTGCCACACTGTGACTGAGGCAAACTTGACAAAGAAGGATGAGAAGGGCAGTGGTGCCAGAGCTCACAGGTTGAAACTTGGTGTAAGCAGGTTAGGCAGCCAGTGTCAGGGCTGAGCTTCTTTCTGCAGGTGGCTCTGTGTTTATGCTGAGGGGCAGGGAAGGAAAATTGCACTAGCCTGCTCCTTTGTCCCAAGAGAGGAATCTCATCTCTCGAGGATGAGCTCTAAGAAGTGGGAAAAGTCTACCCACTGTGGGTCCCAGGCATTCTTCAGATCCCTGTTTCCATGCCATCTGCCCCTGGGTTGTTTGCCTGTCTTCTCTCTGGGAGTGGGGCATTGTACTCAGGGTTATTCCTGCCAAGCCTGCCAACCTTTAAAATTCCATTCTTTTAGCCCTGCTGATTGCAAGAACTCATGAAAATCAGGCCTTCTTATTTTTTCCAGCCAATGGTCTTGGAAAAGTGTTTTTATGTATTTCCCTGTGTGCTCCTCTCCCTCTTGCCTTTCTCTGCAACTGTAGTTCTGTCTTCTCTGCAGTACCTGTGGTCCATTTTTCCCCCAAACCAAGTTTGCACTTCCTACCTTCTTTGATATGGCCTCTTTTTTTCCCTTTAGTTGTGGAGTTTTTTCTGTCAGTCTTCAGGTTGATATCTGGCATATTTAGAATTATTTGATAGTTTTCCAGTTGTGTTCCATGGAAGAGACAAACCTAGTGTCCTCCTACTATACCATCATCTTTGAGCCATACTGTAGCTATTTTATTTTATTTTATTAAATATTTTATTTATTTATTTGACAGAGAGATAGAAATCACAAGCAGGCAGGCAGAGAGAGAGAGGGGGAAGCAGGCTCCCTGCCAAGCAGAGTGCCCGATGCAGGGCTCAATCCCAAGACTGAGCCGAAGGCAGAGGCTTAACTCTCTGAGCCACCCATAATTTATTTATTTTAAAAATGGAAGTTTGTAACTCTTAATCCCCTTCACCTATTTTGCTTGCCCCCCTCAAGCTCTCCCCTGTGGCAGCCGACTATTCTTTCATATTTTGTTATTGTTTTGTTTTTAATTCATTTTTTCTTTTTTTGTAGATTCTACATGTAAGTAAAATTATATGGTACTTATCTTCTCTTATTTCAAGATTTCATTATTTTTTATGGCTGAGTAATATTTCTTTGCATATATATGTATGCCTTATCTTCCTTATCCATTCATTTATGAATAAACATTTAGGTTGCTTCAATATCTTGGCCATTATAAATAATTTTGTAATAAACAGAGATGCAGATATCTTTTTGAAGTAGAGTTTTTTGTTTTCTTCAGAAAACAAAAGTGGAATTACTGGATTTATGATATTTCCATTTTTAGTTTTTTGATAAATCTCCATAGTGTTTTCCACAGTGGCTGTATCAGATTACATTCCCACTAAGAGAGTTTGAGAGTTCCTTTTTCTCCACAGCCTTGCCAACACTTGTCATTTCTTGTCTTTTTGATACTAGCCATTCTGACTAGTGTGAGATGATACTCATTGTGATTTTGATTTACATTTCCTTGATAATGCTGTTGAACATTTTTTCATATGTCAGTTGAATGTATGTCTTCTTTGAAAAAAGTATATATTCCGGTTCTCTGCCCATATTTAATCAGATTATTTGTTTTCTTATTGTTGGGTTATTTAAGTTCTTTATATATTTTGGATTTTAGCTCCTTATCAGATATATCATCTGCAAATATCTTTTCCCATTTATTTTAAAAGTAAAAGTTTTTAACTCTCAATCCCCTTCACCTATTTTGCCTACTCCCCCACATGCCATCCACTCTGGCAACCAACTGTTTTCTTATATTTTTTTCTTTTGTTTGTTAATTCATTTGTTTTGTTTTGTTTTGTTTTTGTAGATTCTACATGTAAGTGGAATCATATGGTATTTACCTTTTTTTGTCTTTTCATTTTCTTGGTGGTTTTCTTCACTGTGGAAAAGCTTTTTAGTTTTAGGTAGTCTTGTTTATTTTTTATTTTGTTTCCCTTTCATGGGAAACATGAGACATATGCAGAAAAATTTTGCTAAGGTCAGTGTCCACGAGCTTACTACCTATATATTTCCTTTTAGGAGTTTTATGGTTTCAGGTATTACATTTAGGTATTTAATACTTTGAGTTTATTTATATGTGTGTTTAAGAAAGTGGCCCACTTTTGTTCTTTTCAATATAGCTGTCCAGTTTCCTAGAACCATTTACTGAAGAGACAGTTTTTTTCCCCAAAATACATTTTTGCTTCCTTTGTCATAGATTAATTGACCATATAAATGTGGATTTATTCCTGAGCTCTCAGTTCTGTTCCATTGACCAATGTGTCTATTTTTGTGCCAGTACCATACCATTTTTATTACTATATATATTTTTTGTAATATAGTTTGAAATCTGGGACTATGATACCTCCAGGTTTATTTTCTCTCAATATCCCTTTGGCTATTCAGGGTTTCTTGTGGTTCCATACAAATTTGAAGATTTTTTTGTACTAGTTCTGAGGAAAATATTGTTGGTATATTAATAGGGATTGTATTTAATCTGTAGATTATTTTGACTCATATGAACATTTTAACATTAATTCTTCTAATCCATGAATATGCTATGTTTTTCCATTTATTTGTGTCATGCTCAATTTCTTTCTCTTTTTAAAAAGATTTTATTTATTTATTTGACACAGAGAGAGAGAGATCAGAAGTAGGCAGAGAGACAGAGAGAGAGGGGGAAGCAGGCTCCGTGCTGAGCAGAGAGCCTGATGCGGGGCTTGATCCCAGGACCCTGGGATCATGATGTGAGCTGAAAGCAGGGCCTTAACTCACTGAGCCACCTAGGTGCCCCAATTTCTTTTGTCTGTGTTTATGGTTCTCAGAGTACAAGACTTTTACCTCCTTGGTAAGATGTATTTTTACATATTTTAATCTTTTTGACGTAGTTGCAAATGGGACTGTTTTCTTAATTTTACTTTCTGCTATTTTGTTATTTGTGTATAAAATATAACATATTTCTGTATATGAATTTTGTGTCTTGCAACTTTGCTGAATTCATTTATTTTAATAATTTTTGAATTTTAGGTTATCTATCATGCCATCTACAAATAGTGACGGTTTTAGTTATTTCTTACCAATTTGGATGCCTTTTATTACTTTTTCTTGTTTGACTGCTGCAGCTAGAACTTTCAGTTCTATGTTGAATAACTGGTGAGAGTAGACATCTCTGTGTTGTACCTCATCTTAGAGGAAAAGCTTTTTTTTTATTAAGAATTTTTATAGTAAGTGGATGCTGAATTTTGTCAAATGCTCTTTCCGCATCTGTTGAGATTATTGTATGATTTTTATCCTTCACTTTGTTAATGTGCTGTATCACTTGATTGATTTGCATATTTTACTATCTTTGTATCCCTGGAATAAACCCCACTTGAATGTGGTGAAAGATCCTTTTAATGTATTTTTGAAGTTCGTGTTTTTGGAATAGAGTAGGATTGGTAGTAACTCTTCTTTAAATATTTGGTAGAATTCACCTGTGAAGCAAACTGGTCCTGGAATTTTGTTTGTTGGGATTTTTTGTTGTTGTTGTTATTGATTCAACTGTATTACCAGAAATCAATCTTTTCAAATTTTCTATTTCTTCCAGAATCAGTCTAACAAGATTGTATGTTTCTAGGAATTTATCCATTTGTCCTAATTGTTCAATGTATTGGCCTGTAATTTTTTATGATAGAATCATAATCCTCTGTGTTTTTGTGGTATCAGTTGTAATTTCTCTTCTTTTGTTTCTTTTTTTAATTTATTTGAGTTCTTTATCCTTTTTCTTAATGAGTCACAGTAAATCTTTATCAATTTTGTTTATCTTGTTAAAGAACCAGCCCTTGGTTTCATTGATTTTTTTTCTATTTTTTAGCTTCTATTTCATGTATTTTTGCTCTGATATTTATTATTGCCCTCCTTCTGTTAGCTTTGGACTTTGTTCGTCTTTTTCTAGCTCCTTTGCGTGTAAGTTTAGGTTGTTATTTTATATTTTCCTTGTTTCTTGAAGTCAGCTCTTGCTATAAATTTCCTTCTTAGAACTGCTTTTGAAAGCTCCCAAAGATTTTGGACCATTGTGTTTTCATTTTCATATGACTCCATGTATTTTTTTAATTTCTTCTTTAATTTTTTTCCTTGTTCAGTAACATGTTGTTTGGCCTCTATGTGTTTGTGTTTCCAGACTTTTTTCTTGTAATTGATTTCTAGTTTCATACTGCTGTGATTGGAAAAGATGCTTGATATGATTTCAGTCTCCTTAAATTTACAGAGACTTGTTTTGTGACCTCACATGTGATCTATCCTGTAGAAGGTTCCATGTTCACTTTAAAGAATGTGTGTTCTCCTGCTTTTGGATGGAATGTTCTATACATATCTGTTAGGTTCATGTGGTCTAATGTGACAATCAAAGTCACTGTTCCCTTGTTGATTTTCTTTCTGGATGATCTACCTATTGATGTAAGTGAAGTGTTACAGCCCTCTACTATTATTTTATTACTATCTATTTCTCCTTTTATTTCTATTAATATATGTTCTATATATTTAGTTACTCCAGTGTTGGGTGCCTAGATATTAAAATCATTATATACCTTTTTTGGATTGATCCCTTTATTATTATGTCATGCGTTTTGGTTAACTATTGCTTCTGTCTTTGTTTTAAAGTCTACTTTATCTGATATGAGTATTGCTACTCTGGCTTTTTATTCACAATTTGAATGGCATTTTTTTTTTACAGAAACACAAATAACTAATGATTTATAGTCAAGAAAAGGGAAGCTTTAATCTGTGATTGAAAAAATGCAAAGAGTTACAAGCATACCTACACAGAAATTACAAGGTTCAAGAGCTTAACATCAACCAACTGCTGTGAAAATAAATATTTAAAGAAACACAAAATAAAACCACCTAATAGTGGGGGACAACAAGGGAGGGGGGACAAACCAAGAAAATGAATGGAGACCAGGCAGCAACTCCCAAAGTTGTTTTACAAATAGGGGTCCACATCAAAGGAAAGACACAAACCTGTCTAGGAATGTGACCGATGAGACAACAGACAGTGACCACAAGTCAGTGATATATCAAAAATGGCAACCGAAATCCTGGAGAGCCCTGAATTATTTAATCCAGACATTATCTAACCCCTCAGATTTGCTTGGCGCTCTGGTGTTCATCATTCTCCATTAGAATGAAATGTGGGACAAACACATTAGTGGTTGGAGGGGGCTGCAGAACTAATCCACCCGCGAGGGTTAGGGTCCACAGTGTATCAGTGCGTTTATATAATGTGACATGTCAAAGAAGGAACTACAGTTAAGATTTATTTTGAAATAATCAGCAGAATCTCAAACTTAGAAATAAATGAATCTCAGTGTTCCTTCACTTCAGACTCTCATCTGGTGCTTCACATTTTCCATCCCAATTTATTTATTTATTTGTTCATTTGTTTATTTATTTTTAGAGATGTTATTTATCTACTTGGAAGGCAGAAAGAGTTAGCACAAACAGGAAGAGTGGCAGGAAGGGGGGAGGGAGAAGCAGGCTCCTCACTGAGCAAGAAGCCCAACATGGGGCTTAATTCTAGGACCTTGGGATCATGACCTGAGCTGAAGACATACACTTAACCAACTGAACCACCCAAGTGCCCTATCCCTTCTCTTTTAGTCTGTGCTTTAGTTCTGAAGGGAGTCTCTCATAGGCAGCACATGGATAAATCTTGTTTTTCTTTTTTTTTAAGATTTTGTTTATTTATTTGACAGACAGATCACAAGTAGGCAGAGAGGCAGGCAGAGAGAGAGGAGGAAGCAGGCTCCCTGCTGAGCAGAGAGCCTGATGCAGGGCTCTATCTCATGACCCTGTGATCATGACCAGAGCTGAAGGCAGAGGCTTTAACCCACTGAGCCACCCAGGCACCCCAGATCTTGTTTTTCTTATCCATTTAGTCAACATAGTTTTTATTTTTAATTGAAGCATTTGGTCCAATATTTAAATATTTATTGATATACTTACTGTCATTTTGTTAATTGTTTTCTGTTGTTTATGTAATTCTCTGTTATTTTTTTCTTGTATTCTTGTTCTCTTCTCTTGTGGTTTGATGACTTTTTTTTCATAGTGTTATGTTTGGATTTCTCTTTTTCTGTGTATGTGTGTGTCTATTACCAGATTTTGGTTTGTGGTTACCATGAGGTTTATATATAGCATCTTAGGTATCTTATAGATGTAGATATAGATGTATCTTATAGAATCTTAGCTATATTAAGTTGATGGTACCTTAAGTTTGAACACATTCTAAAAGCACTGCATTTTTTACTCCCTCCTCCACATTTTATGTATGTGATGTTATATTTAATGTCATTTTTCATTTTGTATATTTTGATTAGTTTTTGTCACCATAACCAATTTTACTATTTTTGTGTTTTAATCTTCATACTAGCTTTATAAGGGATTGATATACTTTGTTTATTATGTTTTTAACCATTCAAATTTTTTCCTTTCATAATTTTTTTTACTTCTAATTATGGCCTTTTTTTTCACCTAAAAAAGTCTCTAACATTTCTTGTAAGATGATTTTTGTGGTAATGAACTCCTTTAACTTTTGTTTGTCTAGGACACTCTTTATCTCTCCTTCAATTCTGAATGTTATCCTTGCTGGATAGAGTATTCTTGGCTATGTTTTTTTTTTTTTCCCTTTCAGCCTTTTGAATGTATCATATCACCTTCTCATGGCTTACAGAGTTTCTGCTAAGGAATCAGTTGATAGTTTTATGGGGTTTCCCTTTTATGTAACTATATAGTTTTTCAGTTAATGCTTTTAAGATTCTATCCTTAAGTTTTGACAGTTTAATTATACATCTTGATATGGACCTCCATATGTCTTTATCCTTGTGGCTCTCTGTAATTTCTGGACCTGCATATCTGTTTCCTTTTCCAGATTAGGGAAGTTTTAGCTATTATTTCTTCAAATAAGTTTTCCGTTCCATTCTTTCTCCTTTCCCCTTCTGGCATCCCTATAATATGAATACTATTATGCTTGATGTTATTGCAGAGGTATCTTAACCAATCCTTATTTCTTTTATTCTTTTTTTTCCCTTGCTGTTCAGATTAGTTGCTTTTCATTACTCTGTATTCCAGATCACTGATCTCTTCTTCACATTTTCTGATCTTCTGTTGATTTTTTCTAATATTTTCCATTTAAAGTTGTTCTATTCTTCAGCTTTGCCTGGTTTTTTTTCTGTCTCACTGTTGAAATTCTCACGGAGTTCATTCACTTTTCTCTTAAGTCATTGAGCATCTTTATAACCATTATTTTATCAGGCAGAGTCCTTATCTCCACTTTGTTTAGCTCTTTTTCTGTGTTTTTGTCTTATTCTTTCCTTTGGATTATATTCCTCTATCTCTTCATTTTGTCTGACTCTCTGTTTCTGTGTATTAGGTGGGTCAGCCACATCTCCTTGTCTTGAAAGTAATGGCCTTATTTAGAAGGTAATCTGGGGTGCTTTGTAGCACCATCTCCCCAGTCACCAGAAGCAGGTGCTCCTGGGGTATCCACTGTGTGGGTTATATATATTTTTTTCTTTTTAATGGCTGGGTTGCAATTACTATAGGCATGGTGGTAGGTGGGCTGGTCCTCAGCCCAGTGGGCTGCAATATATAGCTGCAGCTGCTGTGAGTGCACTGGTAGGGAGGTCTTGTCCTGTGTGCACCTGGATGGGAAGCTACTGAAGCTCTTATAGGCATTCTGTTAGGCAGGGTCAAACCTCACCTTGGCTGTCTGCAATTGTCTGCTGTCACTCTGTGGCTACACTGATTGGTAGAGTCTGCCCCCAACACGGTTGTAGTTATATCCATTTGCCACAAATGATTAGGCATTAAGCCTCCAGGATTCACAGCATACATTGGCTGGGGAAGATGAATAGGGCAAGTGGAGCAGCTCTTAACTATTTGTCGAGCTTCTTCTCTAGTTACCTGAAATTGTTTACGTAAAGCTGCTGCGTTTTGATGAAAATGAGCATGACTTTGAGTGGCTCACTCAAAATTAGTGGTTAACACCAATTGTATATGAGTTAACGCATCTGCAGTATCACTACCCTCAGTTAAAGGTCCAGGTAAATTAGTATGTGCTCGAATATGAGGGATATAAATAGGATTAGCTCTTTTTTGCAATAGACATTGAATACTTGTAAAGAGATGAAAAAATTCCTTATCATTAGTAAGAATATAAGCAGTTGGTAACAATGAACAGCATGTGCTACATAGTGGCTATCACTGTATAAGTTACATGGTTCAGAAAATTTCTCCAGGGCTAAATGTATTGCTTTTAATTCAGCTCTCTGTACAGACTTAGTGGCATAAAATGCTCGAAAAGACTCATGACCCGAATGAGATGATTTATAAATGCCAATATATCCTCTTTTATCAGCATCTATAAAAACATTAATAGCAGAAGCAAGGGGACTTGTTTGAATGGGATCATTTACTACAATAGAAATGGTAGAAAAGAAATGTAATAATTTATCTGCCGGTAAATGATATCGAAGTTGTAACAATTCTATCTGTCCGGTAATAATATGCAATTGATGTAAGGCTAAATGAATCCATTCCAAAGGTAATTTTGATGGCATTAACAATATCAGATATATCGGTATGGTAGGATCATACTGACAAAGTTGTGCTTGTGACAATTTATCATTGACTAACTGCAATGCTGTCTTAGCACACTCAGTTAAGGTTCGAGGGGAGAAAGGAGAACTGTCTCCCTTTAGAATATCAAATAAAGGATTCATATCATCAGCTGTCAAATGCAGAAAAGGCCTAATCCAGTTAATATCTCCCAGTAATTTTTGAAAACCATTTACCGTACATAAAGATTGCGTTCTTAAAGAAATCTTTTGAGAGCGAATTCTTTTATTCTCAATGATGTAACCTAAATATTCAAACGGTTCCATCTTTTGTACCTTTTCAGGAGCTCTAATTAAATTATATTGTTGTAGTTGATTAATTAAAAAGATAAAGGCGCTTTGTAAAGTATCTTCTGTTTCAGCTGCCAATAAAATATCATCCATATAATGTATGCAATAAACTACTGGTTCAAATTGCACTCGAAACGGGGCAGTTGCACGAGACACAAACTCTTGACACAAGGTGGGGCTATTAGCCATACCTTGGGACAAGACTTGCCACTGATATGGCTTAGCAGGCTCCTTATGGTTAGTACTAGGAATAGTAAAACCGAACCATTCACAATCCTGAGGGGCTAGAGGAATAGTGAAAAAGCAATCTTTCAGATCTGATATTATCAATTTGTATTGAAGAGGAATAGCTGACGGTGTAGGCAAACCAGGCTGAAGGGCTCCCCTAGGTTTCATGGTAGCATTCACAGCTCTCAGATCCTGTAACAATCTCCAGTTTCCTAACTTCTTCTTTATCACAAAGGGCTACAGGACTCCTTTAAATGACCCAAAAGCAGCTGCTCTACAGAGCAGCCGCTGCTGCCAGATTTTCTGAAGATAAGGGCCACTGATCCACCCATACAGGGTCATTAGATTTCCACTCAATAGGCAGCGCATGGGGGGAGTTCAGTGGCCCTGAAGAAAACCCGACTCTGCTTCTGAAGGTTGCTATTGTAAATGAAGCAGATGGGGATTTCCCTGTAAGTCTTCTCTTAAGTCCTTACCTGAAATATATCCCATTTTTTCCATAAGGGCCATTGCAACTGAATGTTGCTTAGATCTGGGGATAGGAGCTGTTGTTAAAGAAACACCCATATCTATTAAGACATCACGTCCCCATAAATTAAGATCGATTTATAGCACAAATGGTTGGAATACTCCTTGATGACCTTCAGCAGTGGACCAATTCAAAAAATTAGCACTTAACTTAGGAGCATAGGCTTGTCCTACACCTCTAATAGAAGTATCAGAATCTACAAGAGGCCAGTTCTTAGGCCAATGCCGGGAGACAATTACTGAAACATCTGCTCCAGTGTCCACCAATTCTGAAAAGGCTCGACCCTGAACGAATAAGGTCAAATAAGGCTTGCCAGCAGAAATTAAATGAGCCCAACAAACATCAGTAGAGCCAAAGCTTCTGGTTCCTCGCTTGCCCTTTACCACTGGATTATTGGTTTCCAGCCGTGGCATAGTAATTAATTGGGCAATAGGAATCCGAGGTTGCAGCGAAAGTAATCCTTCTCGTAAAGTGGCCATAATTTTGATTTCTCCTGTATAATCTTTATCTATCACCCCAGGATGGACAGATTAGGAAATAGAGGCTCATTAAATTTAATTGACTTGCACACTAGTCCACAGTGGAGCTAAGTCATCTTATTCCTGTGTGCTATCATGTGCTAAGTGAGTGCCACATCGCAAAGGGTATTAGATTAGTAAGTCTTGGGGTAAGGCTAATGACTTGTTATTTCAGTATTTAATTCCTTAATTCAGTTATCCTCCGTACCTCAACCCAACAAACCTCGATTTCCATGAAACCAATGGGTTGCCATTTTATTTCCGCAGAAATAAGAACCGGACTTTTAAAATGAAGGTTTTTACAATTCTCTTCCTGATTTTTGTGTAAATGATTAATAACTTTGTCTATGCTGTCATTCAATATCTTGCCATTTCACAGGCCAAGGTACCTAACCAAGTTATCTTGGTTATAAGGTTTTTATCTAGTTGTTGTGATAAAGAATAAATGTCCCATGAATACTCGCTCTCTTGAGTAAGGTGGCCTTCTTGCTGTTGCTATGAATTTAAGAGAGAAACTGAAAAGGTCACAGCATTGTCTCCTGTCAGGATGTAGACTCCAGAAGTCAATTTAGTGCTCAGCATTGGTATTTGGCTGTTGTTATCAGTGAGGAAGAAATTGCTGTGCTTTTTAATATTTATACCATATTTGAGTACATGTTGCTGTTGTAGCTAGCCAATAGGAAAACACTTGTATATTTTACAGCTGTATCACCACACATGAGGATCGCTCGTATCTCGTATTCCAGGATTTTTTGTTTTTGTAATTACAGCCCTGCAGAGAAGGATCAGAACCATTACCCTCATTATGCGTTAGTGAAATTGAAGTTTATGGGGCCCTCTTCAGAACTGATTCCAAAACACTTTGCTTCTAAACCCACACGAGATGATATATATTAGGTATTTGCCCTCTACTTCCCAGCTGCTCTCTTGACTGTAGCTCCAAATTGCTCGAAAATGTGACCGCCATAATAGTAAATGTTGCTTTGATGGATACCATCACTGCCCTCTGGCCCAAACATCCTTGAAAGTTTGGTCACATGACACAATGTGATCCCTTTCAGAAAGTTAGTGGAGTTATTTTATTCATGAAGTTTCAGGGACTATCAACTTATCTTTTCTGCGTCCTTTCCCACATCTGATTTTCTATAATTGGATTTCTTAACATTAGATAGGAAGATGTTTGTGTGAGCAGGAAAAAGATTCAGGTGTACAAATGGCAATAGACTGCTATATGACTGTCTTTAATTCCTTTGTAGTTCAATATATTCAGAAAAAGGAAAACTATTTTTATTTCCACATCATTGTACTTGGTTGTTTCCATACCCAGTATACTAGAATGATTTCTGTTTGGTTTGGCTTATAGTGTTTCTGTCATTGCTGTTTTCCTAATTTTGAAGGGACAATTTCCTTTGGAAGGGTTTTTTTTTTCTTTCTGTCAACTTTTAGGAATAACAATTTCAGTATAAATGCTTTAAATAAGAACCAGAAGTTGCCTTAATCTAATTACGAGGTTCTTTTTCATTAAATGCACTACTAGAATTCACCCTTTTTAAGAAAAAAAAGTTTGACCTGCTTTTTATTGTGAGTTTCACAGGTTGTTTTCCTCTCAATATTAAACACTTTGTGTATTGGCAGAAAGGATAAAGTGCATTTTTAAATTTCTCTTGTGTAATTATGATGCTGTCAGTTTAATTAAAAGTATGTAGTTTTGGGGCGCCTGGGTGGCTCAGTGGGTTAAAAGTACGTAGTTTTTACATGTTTCATTTTAGTAAAATGCACGTTATTTTGAACTTTGATTTATATACTATATTTATTAAAAATAATTATTTTGGTTAGTAGAGATATTAGTATAGATATTTTGAGTTACCAACACTTCCTATTTATTTTTAAGCTTTTTAAAGAGAGGTTTTGTTTTTATATATACAAAGAACCCCTTTATTCAAGAAAGAAAAAATAAAAGCACCTCTTTGTTTCAGACCACAGTTTCTGGCTGTAAGATGTTTGTCAGATGCCTTGTTTGACAAAGAACAGTGAGAGTTCCTGTTGATAACTGACCATGAATGTATGGCTACCACCATCTCTGACTTTACTAGCCAAAAATATTAATTTCAGTGAAAAAACCTTTACTTCCCAATGTACCAACACTAACCAGATAGGGTTTTCCTCTCTCTCTCTTTTTTTGTCCTTAAAGTTGTTACTTATTCTGAACAAATTTAATAAGCATTTGCATTATATATAATTGTCACTTAGAGCCTGTTTCCCTTTGGCAAACAAATTCTTGCCCATTACTGGGAATTAGTTCAATTAAATAAATTTTGCAGCTTTGAAGCACTGAAACTGTATAAAAAAAACAGTAGCATGCAAACTCTGCATACACCCAACACTTACTACAATTTTCAGAGTATCTTCTTTTATTTTTAGATGAATCTACGTTCTGTATTTACTGTAGAACAACAAAGGATTTTACAGCGTTATTATGAAAATGGAATGACAAATCAAAGTAAAAATTGCTTTCAGCTCATATTACAGTGTGCACAGGAGACTAAGCTGGACTTCAGTGTAGTCAGGGTAAGTATTGAGGCTGTCATTCTTGAATTTATAGCTTTTTATAAGTGATAATTGCTTCCTATGAGAAAAACTATCAAGAGTATGAAGTCACTAATGTTATAAACAGTTTCATTTCCCTGGTATAAAAATACTACTTTCTTAAAAAATAATAAATAGAGCTAATCATTTAGTATGTATTTGTTTCTGTAAATACCTTGAAAACACTAAAACTTTTGCATTGTAAACATAGCTTTAAAAAAATCCTAATCCTTTGAACTAATGAATACTTTTAAGATTAGTTGCTTATCCTGTGCCTTCTTTAAACCCAGGATTAATTTGGAGATAACCTGCCAAAATTATATCAGTAACACAGGCATTTACCAAGGGACTATTGTGCACCTAGAATATTTTCTTGGTGTATTTGAATTTTTTTCAGGCATTTTTGACTTCGGTATTTTGGGCTTTTTTAGGAAAACTGGTCCTATTTTATGAATACCATTCCTTATCCTAAGTAAAATGCATGGATTTTAATGGGTTAATTAACGAGTAAGAAACAAGAAATCCCATGGGAGGAAATTTTCTTTTATCACAACCATAGTTATTCAGCTGTAAAAATCAGAGCCCTTAAACTTCTTTGAAAGACAATGAGAAGGTGATGGAAAAGAGATGAGACAAATCTAACAGAATTAGTTACAGATTTTATTGGAGTACATAGGTCCTTTCATGTTTGTCTGAACATGGTACAAATACTCCTGGCTTGAAAAGTTATGGATTCACAGATTGACGACTTTCTCATCCTTGTCATTCTTTAGGCTACTTTGTCAAAGAGAATCTAGGACATCAGTTTTTAGGTTTATTTCTTTTGGAAGAACTTTCAAAAGACCCTAATTATAAAAGAAATCTCTTGACAAGCAGAATTCTTTGGAAAAACTATTTCTTAAAGACTAAAGGATGTATTTACCTTTGAACAGGGAATTATGATACCAATTCTAGGGAATTATCACATGATATCTGTTTTTATGTGCTGAGATCAATCATCATATTCAGATTCATGTAAGAACTAGAAATATCTTCTTTCTATTTGTAGATATAAATTCCCTATTTGAATTTACAGCTCAAATTTCTTCTTTACTATGAATTCTAGACTATTTAATTTTTTTGTACCAGATTTGGTAAAATTGTGCCATAAATAGTTGATAAAATAGTTATATTAATATAATATATTAATATTTAATAGTTAATAATACATCATAGTATATCACATTATATAGTATATTATATATCATATGTAATAATAATCATTATATAAATATCAGATGACATATGATATTTACATAATTATAATTATATCATATATAATTATATATATGATATATATATATAATTATATCATATATCATATAGCATATGATATTTATATAATGATTATTTTACAATTATATTTTTATATATTTATATATAATCATATTTTATACATATAATGTGATTTTATAGTATATAATAACTATTATATATTATATATTGTACTATATATAATGGTTATATAATAAATATAATTAACATTGATTATAAATAACATAATTAATTAACATAATACAATAAAATTTGGTAAAATAAGAGAAAGTGTGTTTTAAGGTCAAAGGTTGTCCTGGTATATTCAAGTTCCTACTTCCCTTTAGTAAATCTCATAGAAAAATGTTTAATTTCCTTAGAAAAAAATAAATTTTATATTTCAAATTGACAAGATTGCATTTTACAAGTACAAACTCATTGTTTTTGGAGTGACTGTTTTTCTTTTTCTTCTTATTTTTTCTTCCTTTTTCCTTTTATTTTATCATTACTTAAAAGTGAAAAGCCTTATCAGACAGCTTCTTAGGTACTTTGTGATGGTTCATATTTCCAGTTTGTCATTGCAATAACCTACTTGATTGTACTTGAATATTGACAGTGCTGAAATGCAAACATTTATATTTATGTTCCAAATGGTATGAAATCTAAAAAACAATTAGAATGACAGAAATAAATTCATAGGTTTAAGCTTACAAGTAAAATATTACTTAAGTTTTAAGGACTTGTGTAAAACAGATTCATTCTCTCTGTTCTAAACGAGTGTAAATTGTACAGAAATTCAGTCTTCCTAATCTAAATTCCAGCACAATTTTGGTTGCTTTCTGCAGTCTGAGAAGGGAGTTGTTTATAGATCCATTATTCTATAACCTCTCTTGTCCTCAATATTTTCCTAGGTGTATATGTTGTACTTGAAAGAGACCTTTCTTTATTATTTTAATATAATATTTATTGTGTTTTTCCTCAGAACTCAAATGTTATGGTACTAAGAACCTGATCCCAATGTAAAATGAACTTAAAAGGCTAAAACATATGCAAAAATAGAGTAAAGGAACACAGAATCAAAGAAGGAGGTATAGAAAAAGGAAAACAGGTTTGGAGACAGTGAATTTCATTTGATCTTAGCCAAAAGGCTAAGAAGCAATGGAGACTGAATTTCAAAGAGAGAACTGAAAGAGAATTTTACTAACTGATGACCTAGTGTCATTCTTTCTTTTTTATGTAGTATTGCTTTGTTATTAGTTATAGACCCCAGATTCTCATCATATCAACTTTGTTTGACTCATTTTCTCTCTCAACCAATGAGGCATTTAGAATGAAAATCATTTACATCCTATGAGCACTGGTAAATTTTTGATCCTGTAATTGAATGGCTTTAAGTTAAATTTAATTCAGTTACTGGGAATGCTTGGGCAATAAATTTTCTTTATTTTCAGAATTTTAAAAATATTTCTTAAGTATATACTTTCTCACTTTAACTTCAATGGAAAGTATTGAAAATCATTGAACATTTACTTTTTGACTCACAGTTTCATTATGAAAATGAATTATATGGTAATGCTTATAACATGGTAAGCTATATGGGGTGATTTTCTCCTTTACTAAAGAACTCCAAACTATTTAATTATTTCTCACATTAATTTTCTTATGTATTTCCTTAACCTTTTTAGTGAGCAAAATTTCATGAACATTCTGTTTTGGTGTCATCCTAGTTGCCTCTAATAGCAATTTCTGTCACCAATGCTCTGCTTATTATTTCTAATTTGTTACAGATGAGAATACCGGATCTGGTGAAATCATATATAAAATAAGAGAAGGTGTGTTTTAAGGTTTAGGGTTGTGCTTTTAGCAAGGCCCATGTATCCTGTGATATCCGTGTTGGCTGTGTTCTAGACAAGTGAGATTGTCAGATAGCTGAGCTTCATACGCACACGATATTCTACTGCATTTTACTTTTTTATGAGTATGTAATGTAAATATCTAAAACTCTGTAAGTAACTATATATAGAAATATATTGTAAATTTATGGCTTATTTTGATAGTTTTACAGTTCATTTTATATATATGAACAATTATAGTTCATTATACTTTTCATTACTATTCATTATATATATGGACTATTAAAGTAAGCCATAAATTTGCAATTCACTAAGATCACTCTTAAACTTTCTGCATTAAGGTAGTTATAGTAATGAGAACATTTATTTGTTTTCTTAGAAATACTGCCCAGATCTGCCCTCCAGATGTAGTACTTCTTGAGTTCAGATGTTACAAATTCACTAAGTTTGAAAGTTTTTAAGTGTAATGACTGTACATTTTTAAAAATTATGAACAAATGCACTATGCTTCCTATGCATAATTCCATACTTGAAAAGCCATAATACAGTAACTTAGTTTGAATATTTATAAAATTCACCTTTTTGGACCATACCTTGAAATTATATTTATCCAAAACACTTCTATTTAAATGTTTCTTTTGAGTATATACTTCAAAACCTTTCACTTTTTCTACTCTGCCTCCTTCTCCATTGACATTTACATTTATTTGTCCCTTTGCTTGTAATTTTCACCTCTGCTATTTAGTAAAACTAGAATGACTATAAAATTCCCACAGCCTCATGTGAAACAAAATAGAACATCTACATCTCTGGAACATTTTCCTTGTTAGAGAAATACTAAGTATAAAAATTAAATGGCCAACAAGGATGACCATTTTAGGAGTTTTTTGCCATAGTGGAAGGAGAATGTGCTTTGAGGTCAAGTAGACTTGATTTTGAATCATTGCCCCATCATTTGCTGACAGGATATCCTTGTATAAGCTAGTTAATATTTCTCAACATCAATTTTTTTCATTTATACAATTAGAAAAATAATCAAATAAGCTAATATATATATAAACATAATGGGGATTCAATACATGTTAGCTTTTATTTATAATATTATAGCAACATTGATGTTGTATAGTGTATAAACATCAAAAACTGAGAAATTCTTCTGGCCTTTAAAAACACATCACAGGGGCACCTGGGTGGCTCAGTGGGTTAAAGCCTCTGCCTTCAGCTCAGGTCATGATCCCAGGGTCCTGAGACCGAGCCCTGCGTCAGGCTCTCTGCTCAGCGAGGAGCCTGCTTCCCTTCCTTTCTCTCTGCCTTCCTCTCTGCCTACTTGTGATCTCTGTCTGTCAGATAAATAAATAAAATCTTTTAAAAAATAAATAAAAACACATCACATAAAGGTTAACCAAATATACCCTGCAGCATGTTTGTGAAAGGCTAGTTTATTTAATATTTTCACTTATTTTTTTAAAAATTTGTAATATATTAATGTGTTTTGGCAGTTTATACTGTGGTATACATTTTAAAATACTTATAAGTTTTACTGATCACATTATGGAATGTAATATTTCTTATTGCATATTTTTATTGTATAATCATGATTCAGTGTAATATTACTAAGATCATTATGACAGATTACTTATATAAAAGTGCATATTTTGTAATCAAATTCGAATGCGAATCTCTTGTGTTATTTTTATTAATAATGATTATTCTGTTTATAAAAGTAATGCACATTTACTAGATAAAATTTGGTAAGTAGAGAAAAATACAAAGAAGTAAATAACCACCATAAATTGGTAACAAACTGGAAAATATTTGCAACTTGTGACTGTTGCTATCTCTAGTAAAAAATAGCTTTTATAAATAAACTTAAAAAGATAAATACCCCAATATAAAAATGAGTAAAATTAATGGCTAAGCATAATATAATAACCATAGAAATTCAAATGCAAAGAGAAATTATATACCTTATATTAACTCCTAGCTCATAAACACTACAAAAAGAAAATGCGAGATGTTGGTGAGGGAGTGCAGAAATCAGAACTCTTATACATTGGAGGGTACTTTGAAGATATCAAAAAGCCCAACACTTTCTTTTTTTAGTACATCATTAGTTTTTGATATAAAGTTTAATGATTCATTAGCACAAAGATGCATATATAATGACATATATTTCAGTATGGTTTATAATAGTGAATAATTCCAAAAATAACCCAGTAGTATCTTGCAATATTAAATTAACCAAGTTAAGATATATCCATAGAACAGAAGTTGTTAAAACTGAAGATTACAAGTGTATATTTGTTTAATAATACTATGAGTATTTTCCAATGTCATTTAACATCCTACTTTAGTATGCTTCCAATCTTTAACTATTAAAAATAAATATATGATGATCATAATTGCATATATACTTTGTATATACATATGATTATTTTAAGGATAAATTCCTAGAAATGGATTTACTAGGTCAAGGGATATAAATATTTTTAGGATTCTTGCTGTAGATTAATTGAATGGATTTTGGGGAAAGAAGCAATAATACAATTCTGTTTTCAAAGTTCTTAGATATTTATTAAGAGCAAGTTCTTTTTTATGGTTATTTCTTTTTTTATATTATTTATTTGATAGGCAGAGATTACAAGTAGAGAGGCAGGCAGGGAGAGAGAAGAGGAAGCAGTCTCCCTGCTGAGCAGAGAGCCCGATGGGCTCGATCCCAAGACCCTGGGATCATGACCTGAGCCGAAGGCAGAGACTTTAACCCACTGAGCCACCCAAGCGCCCCTAAAAGCAAGTTCTTTAACATTATACTGACCTTATACTTTATTTTTATTTTCTAACCTTATACTTTAGTTACTTTTTCTTTTATTGTATCTTTTTTGTTTCATTTATTTATTTTTATTTTTTTTAAATTCAATTAGCCAACATATAGTACATCATTCATTTTGTATGTAGTGTTTACTATTTGTATAGGCCTTACTTCTATGACAGATGAGAATACAATTTATCACATTGGAAGTTTTTTTCCTATATTTTAAGAACATTTCCATATTGTCATTTTTTATCATTACAGACGTGGGTTGGCAATAAGAGAAGAAAAATGAGTAGTAAGAATTCTGAATCAGGAGCAGCAACAACAGGAACTCTTCCTGGTACCTCTTTGACATCTTCAGACATTACAGTCAGAAATGTAGTTAACATCACTCGACCCTCAAGCCAGCAGTCTTCCTGGACATCGGTCAATAATGATGTCATTGTAACTGGTACATACAGTCCAGCAAGTTCATCAAGTAGGCAAGGGACAACCAAACATTCTGATACACAACTTACAGAAGCACATAAAATTCCTATTCAGAAAACGGCCAGTAAAAGTGATACTGAGTTTGAGTTGCACATTCCTGTTCAAAGACAAGTAGCACACTGTAAAAATGCCTCTCTGCTCTTAGGTGAAAAAACAATTATCTTGTCAAGACAGACAAGTGTGCTAAATGCTGGAAATTCAGTATACAGTCATACAAAGAAGAACTATGGAAGATCTTCAATGCAAGCCTCTGATATGATGGTACCTCAAAAGCCATCTTTGTGCCACCGACCTTGCAAAATTGAACCAGTTGGAATTCAAAGGTCGTATAAGCCTGAACACACAGGTCTAGCACCACATAACTTATGTGGGCAAAAGCCACCTATTAGAGACCCTTACTGTAGAACACAAAACTTGGAAATCCGTGAGGTATTTTCATTGGCTGTTAGTGATTATCCCCAGAGAATTCTGGGGGGAAATGCCCCACAGAAGCCTAGTTCAGCAGAAGGAACTTGTTTGTCCATTGCAATGGAGACTGGAGATGCTGATGATGAGTATGCCAAAGAGGAAGAGTTGGCATTGATGGGAGCACAGATACCAAACTACTCAAGATTTTATGAAAGTGGCAGATCCCTTGGGACAGAGAACCAAAGTACAGCATTGCCTGGACCAGGAAGAAATATGCCAAATTCACAAATGGTGAATATTAGAGATTTGTCAGACAATGTACTGTATCAAAACAGAGACTACCATTTGACACCACGGACCTCATTACATACAGTAGCTACTACAATGTACAGTAATACAAATCCATCACGGAGTAATTTTTCTTCACATTTTGCATCATCAAACCAATTGAGATTGTCACAAAACCAAAACAGTTACCAGGTAATGTATGCATTTATTTTATAAAAGTTTTTTAAAAGTTTTGCTTGATATAAAAAGCTGTGTTTGATATCCAGTTAAACATGAGATCTGGCTCATTTAACTCTTATTTTGAAATAATTTGAGAGTTTTTGCTTCAAAGTGGTGCTTTGGGATCTTTGAAGACTCTTGTGCTTTCTTGGTCATGTTTAAAATGGTGAGTTTTTCTCCATGGAATATAATCATGGAAGCTTTCTCCTGACATTTAAAATTATTTTGTTCAGGAAATAGTAGTTTTATAGGAAGTTTGGCATCTCCCATCACAAAATAGGACTAAAGTGACTCGGCTCATCCCCTTTAACATAGATTATTCCTGTAATGGTTTTTACTTGAAATTTGGAAAGCTGTCACTAGATAAGTGGTGCTTTCTTTGGATACATAGCAAAGCAAGTCAGTCATTTCCCTGAGAGATGGTGGCTAAGAAGTCAGAATATGCAGTAACTCAGCCAAATGCTTTTTCTAAAAGTAATGCTTTATTAAAACATCAAGTGGAATGTTGTTGATCAAGTTTTTAAAGTGTTTATAGAGAAGAGACATTCAGAGTAAAATTTAAAGCAACTTTAGTCCTGTGCAGAAAATAAGTGTTGTTTCTTCACTATTTCACATATTCAGTTGTTTAAATGTGCTGTAAATAATCTCAACACTGAGGCAGAAGCCCACCTCCGAACATCCCAAGACCATAGGTTTCTCTGAAAAAATATATTTCTGAGAATTTGAATAGGACAGGGAAGTTTGCTGTTTTTCCTTGTTACTAGCTGGACCTTTGTTCTGTGGACCTTAGCCACAGTATTTACATTTAATCTGGACTTAAGGTCCTTCCAGGCTCTTCTCAACCTATATAAGGAACTAGTTTCTCCTCATTCCCGCCCCCCCCCCATCTTATAGCTCCCTGCTTCAAAACAAAAAGCTGTAACAGAGTATAGGAAGAATCTCTCCTGCGCCTAGTCCTAACAAAAGATGGCTGTATCATCATCATTAGTATTCATTTATTACTGAGAACCCACTCATTTTTTTTCTGTTTGTTATTTCCTAAAGCATGCTTAAAGTAACACTGAATCATACCATTGAGATCTGGAAAAAAATTTAAAAAAATTAAAAACTTCCACTAAACCAGCTTTAATTCACCTTCTCTTTTGTACTTCTTTTTATACCCTTTAGTGTTTTTCTTAGTAATATTAATGACAGTAAAATTTACCATCTGTTAAGGGACTTCCACATACCAAGCATCATTAGTCATTTTATATACCTGATCTCATTTAATCTTCTGGACATGTAGCCCACTCTGGATTTATAGGCATTTTATATAAATTTCAATAACTTGTCCAAGATTACACAGCCAGTAAGTCCAATACAGAACTAGTATTCCAACTAAGAAATATATCATGTATTTTTTTATGCTTTATCATATAGTCTAATGATTTCAACTTTGTTAGAATTATTTGGAAGCCTGAAAGTGCAGTTTAGCTTTTGTTTTTTCATAAGCAAATCACTCCCTTTAAAATAACTTAACCTATACATTTTTATAGTCTATTTTTTCCTGAAAAAACTTTTTTTTTTAAGATTTTTATTTATTTGACAGGGAGAGAGAGAAATCACAAGTGGCAGGCAGAGAGAGACAGAGGAGGAAGCAGGCTCCCCGAGGAGCAGAGAGCCCGACGTGGGGCTCGATCCCAGGACCCTGGGATCTGACCCGAGCCGAAGGCAGAGGCTTTGACCCACTGAGCCACCCAGGCGCCCCACCTGAAAAAACTTTTAAAGAAATTAAATTTGTTTTATATAAAAGAAACTCTTGAAAGTAATAAAACTTAGCAAATAATTGAGTATTAATCTCTTTAAAGAAAGGCAGTCTGACATAACAATGAAGAGCATTGACTTAGAGCCCAATAGACCTGGATTCAAATTTAGGTTTTGCCACTTTCCACTTGTGTGACCTCAGGCAAGTGATACAACTTCTCTGTTTAACAGTTTCCTCATTTGTATAATGTGGTTAATATCCATTTCACAGGAAAGCTGTGACATAATTGTGTCACAATCAGTGCAAGGCTACTTGTTCCTTCCCTGGCACATAAACGTTCTTAAACTTTTAATGTTGTAGTTGGAAAGTTAATGAAGCTCTGCTGCTCCACGTCTCCTTTACATTCAATTTCAAGTAAAATATTGCAGAGTCCACTATTATCACAGGGTAGCTGAAGAAGAAATAGCTGTAGGGCTGGCCAGAAAAAGACTGGAGATTAGCCTCAACTTTACCATAATCGATGTACTTAATTAGAATATACTGGACCTTTTCCAACTTGACCTTAGACAGTATGGTAAAGGGTATTTGCAGAGAACCCTTGGGGGCATTACTTTGCCCCACCTTTCTTTTAATTAGTTGAGATTTGGAGAAATCAAAGCAGCCTGAGGAAGTGTAATCCATGAAAATGTCTTAGCCCAGTTGGGCTGCTCTAACGAACATACTATAGACTGGGTAGATTAAACAACAAACATTTATTTCTCACAGTTCTGGAGGCCAGGAAGCCCAAGATCAAGGTACTGACAGATTCGGTATCTGGTAAAGGGATGTTTCCTAATTCATAAATGACAGTCCTCTCACTGTGTCCTCATATGACAGAAGGGACAAGGGAGCTCCCTGGGTTTGCTATTATAAGGAAACTAATCCCATTCATGAGGGTCCATTCTCATGACCTAATCACCTCTCAAAAGCCCAACCTCAAAACACCATCGCACTGGGGATTAGTTTTTAACATCTGAATTCAGCTGAAGTACAAACATTCAGTCTATGATAGTTATTTTATAGGATTTTGATGAAGTTCTATTACCAAGTTATATTACTATTAGGTGAGGACTTAGAAAAATAGAACTTATAGTCATATTGGCAACTTTCTATAAAACTACAAGCAATTCTCATTAGTTTCTGACTTTAGGACTATATAACAGAGATATCTGCCTCTTCTTCCTGTCACACTAGGTATCTTCCAGTTGAGGTCCTTTTCCTGAAAGATAGTCTAGTTCCAAGCGATCTAGGTGAGTGAGTACAGTTGAAGGACTCCCAGAGGATGCTGAAAGGAAGCTCTGTTTTGGATCCTCTTGGGAATACCGTATTAAGGCTTGAAGTGGTAGTAAGGAAACTGTCAGGGGGTAGCTATGTCAGGATACTAAAGTTCAGTTCTAATTTTTTTCTTTACAGGCCAGTTTATTTCATTTTGTATACACGTTTTTTGGTAATTGCAAGCTTCTATTTAAATTCCAGTTACTATACAGTGTAATAACAGTTTTAGGTGTAGAATTTACTGATTTATCATTTACATACAACACCCAGTGCTCATCACAATTGTCCTCCTTAATACCCATTGCCCATTTAACTGATCCCCCCACCCACCTGCCCTCCAGCAACCCTGTTTGTTCTCTATAATTAAGAGTCTGTTTTATGGTTGGCCTCTCTCTTTTCCCCCCATATTCATTTGCTTTGTTTCTTAAATTCCACATATGAATGAAATAATACAGTATTTGTCTTTTTCTGGTTGACTTATTTCTCTTAGCTCCATCCATGTCATTGCAAATGGCAAGTTTTCATTCCTTTTATGGCTGAGTAATATTCCATTGTGTATATATGCCACTTCTTTTTTATGCCTTTATCAATAGACATCTGGGCTCTTTCCATAATTTGGCTATGGTTGATAATGTTGCCATAAATATCAGGGTGCATATATACCTTCATATCAGTATTTTTGTATCCTTTGGTTAAATACCAATAGTGCAATTGCTAGATCATAGGGTAGATCTATTTTTAACATTTTGAGGAATCTCCATACTCTTTTCCAGACTGGCTGCACCAGCTTGCATTCCCACCAACAATGTAGGAGGGCTTCCCTTTCTCTACATCCTGACCAACATCTGTTGTTTCCTGTATTGTTAATTTTAATATTTCTGACAGCTGTGAAGTAATAGCTAATTTTAGTTTTCATTTTTATTTCCCTGATGATGAGTGATATTGAGCATCTTTTCATGCATCTGTTGGTCACCTGTATGTCTTCTTTGGAAAAATGTGTGTTCATGTGTTCTACCTATTTGTTAACTGGATTATTTGTTCTTTGGGTGTTGAGTTTTGTAAGTTATTTATATATTGGGGATACTAAGGCTTTATCAGGTATATCACTTGCAAAAATTCTTCTCTTCTGTAGATGGCCTTTTAGTTTTGCTGATTGTTTCCTTTGCTGCTTAGAAGATTTTTATCTTGGTAAAGTCTCAATAATTAATTTTTGCTTTTGTTTCCCTTGCCTCCAGAGATCTTTATAGTAAGTACTTGCTATGGCCAGTGTCAGAGAGATTATGGTCTGCATTTTCCTATAGGATTTTGGTGGTTTCCTTTATCACATTTAGTTCTTTCATCCATTTTCAACTTATTTTTTGTGCATCATGAAAGAAAGTCATCCACTTTCATTCTTCTGCATGTTCCTGTCCAGTTTTCCCACCATTTGTCAAAGAGATATTTTTTTTCCATTGGACATTCTTTCCTTCTTTGTTGAAGATTAGTTGACATTATAGTGTAGGTTTATGTTGAGGTTTTCTATTTTTTTTCTTCTCTATTCTCTTTGGTTATTATTCCATTGGTCTATGTGTGGTTTTGTGCCAGTACCAGGCTGTCCTCATTACTACAGCTTTGTAATATAACTTGAGGTCTGGTATTGTGATGTCTCCACCTTTCCTTTTGTTTTTCAAGATTGATTTGGCTATTCATGGTCTTTTGTGGTTCCACACAGATTTTAGGATAGTTAGTTCTAATGCTGTGAAAAGTGTTGGTGGTATTTTGATAGGGATGGCATTAAGGATATAGATTCCTTTCGGTAGTATCCACATTTTTAACAATATTTGATTTTTCCAATCCATGAGCATGGAATGTTTTTCCATTTCTTTGTGTCTTCCTCAATTTCTTTCATAAATGTTTTACACTTTTAAGAGTACAGATCTTTTACCTGTTTGGTGAGGTCTGTCCCTAGGTATCTTACAGTTTTTAGTGTAATTGTAAATAGGATCAATTCCTTGATTTCTCTTTTTGCTGCTTCATTACGGTATATAGAACTGAAACAAGTTTCCTTATGTTTTTTGTATCCTGTGACTTCAGTGAATTTGCTTATCAGTTCTAGCAATTTTTTGAGGGGTCTTTTGGGTTTTCTACATAGAACGTCATTTTGTCTGCAAATAGTTAAACTTTGACTTTGTCCTTGCTGATTTGAAGCCTTTTATTTTTTCTGTTGTCTAATTACTGAGAACAGGACTTCCAGTGCTGTGTTAAATCACAGTGGTGAGAGTGGCCAACACGTGTCTTGTTTTGTTTGTTTGTTTGTTGTTTGTTTTGTTTTATTTTGTTTTTTTTATTTATTTTCAGCATAACAGTATTCATTATTTTTGCACCACACCCAGTGCTCCATGCAATCCATGCTTTCTCTAATACCCACCACCTGGTTCCCCCAATCTCCCACCCCCCTCCGCTTCAAACCCCTCAGATTGTTTTTCAGAGTCCATAGTCTCTCTTGGTTCACCTCCCCTTCCAATTTCCCCCAACTCCCTTCTCCTCTCTAACTCCCCATGTCCTCCATGCTATTTGTTATGCTCCACAAATAAGTGAAACCGTATGATAATTGGCTCTCTCTGCTTGACTTATTTCACTCAGCATAATTTTGTGTCTTGTTTTTGACCATAGAGAAAAAGCTCTCAATTTTTCCCCATTGAGGATGATATTAGCTTTGTGGGTTTTTTATTTTGTTTTGTTTTGTATTTTGTATATGGCCTTTATTCCCTCTATCCATATTTTGTTGAGGATTTTTATCAAGAATGGTTGCTGCACACCCTCAATTGCTTTTTCTACATCTATTGAGATGATCATAAGGTTCTTATCCTTTCTTTTATTAATGTGATGTATCACGTTGATTTGTAAATATTGACTCACCCTTGCAATCCAGGATAAATCCCACTTGAAGTTTTTTTTAATGTATTGTTAGATTCATTTTGCTAGTAATTCACTGAGAAATTTTGCATCCATGTTCATCAGTGATATTGGCCTATAGTTCTCTTTCTTTGTGGAATCTTTGTCTGGTTTTGGAATCTGGGTAATGCTGGTCTTATGAAGGTGTTGGAAAGTTTTTCTTCCTTTTCTACATTTTGGAACAGTTTGAGAGTAGGTATTAACTCTTTTTTAAATGTTTGATTGAATTCACCTCTGAAGCCATCTGGCCATGGACTTTTGGGGAGATTTTTGATTACTGGTTCAACTGCTTTGCTAGTTATCAGTCTAGAAAATAGAAGTTATCAGAAAATAGAAGTTTTCTATTTCTTCCTGTTTCAGATTTGATAGTTTGTGAGTTTCTAGGAATTTATCCATTTCTTCCCGATTGCCCAGTTTGTTGGTGTATCCTGTTCATAACATTCTTTTATAATTGTTAGTATTTCTGTGTTGTTATTTGGGATTTTTCCCTCTCTCATTAGTGATTTTATCAAGTCCTTTCTCTCTCTCTCTTTTCTTTCTTTCTTCCTTTTTTTTTATGAGTCTGATAGAGAGTTGCCAGTTTTATTAAGGTTTTCAGAGAATCAGCTCCTGATTTCATTGCTCTGTTCTTCTCTTTTTGTTTGTTTGTTTCTATATCATTTACTTCTGCTCTAACCTTTATCATTTCCCTTGTTATACTGGCTTTAGGCTTCATTTCTTGTTCTATTTTTAGCTCATTTATGTGTAAGGTTAGGTTCTTTATTTAATTTTATTTTTTTTAAAGATTTTTTTTTTTTGGCAGTCAATATTCTTTTATTTATTTATTTATTTATTTATTTATTTGACAGACAGAGATACCAAGTAGGCAGAGAGGCAGCCAGAGAGAGGAAGGGAAGCAGGCTCCCTGCTGAGCAGAGAGCCTGATGCGGGGCTAGATCCCAGGACCCTGGGATCATGACCTGAGCCGAAGGCAGAGGCTTTAGCCCACTGAGCCACCCAGGTACCCCTAGGTTCTTTATTTGAATTTTTTCATGCTTCTTAAGGTAGGACTGTATTGCCACATACTTACCTCTTTTTTCTTTTTTTAATATACTTTTTTTTTTAATTTCTTTTCAGCGTAACAGTATTCATTGTTCTTATACCACACCCAGTGCTCCATGCAATATGTGCCCTCCCCAATACCCACTACCTGGTTCCCCCAACCTCCCACCCCTCACCCCTTCAAAACCTTCAGGTTGTTTTTCAGGGTCCATAGTCTCTCATGGTTCACCTACCCTTCCAATTTCCCCCAACTCCCTTCTCCTCTCCATCTCCCCATGTCTCCATGTTATTTGTTATGCTCCACAAATAAATGAAACCATATGATAATTGACTCTCTCTGCTTGACTTATTTCACTCAGCATAATCTCTTCCAGTCCCATCCATGTTGCTACAAAAGTTGGGTATTCATCCTTTCTGATGGAGGCATAATACTCCATAGTGTATATGGACCACATCTTCCTTATCCATTCGTCCTTTGAAGGGCATCTTGGTTCTTTGCACAGTTTGGTGACCGTGGCCATTCCTGCTATAAACATTGGGGTACAGATGGCCCTTCTTTTCACTACATCTGTATCTTTGGGGTAAATACCCAGTAGTTCAATTGCAGGGTCATAGGGAAGCTCTATTTTTAATTTCTTGAGGAATCTCCACACTGTTCTCCAAAGTGGCTGCACCAACTTGCATTCCCACCAACAGTGTAAGAGGGTTCCCCTTTCTCCACATCCTCTCCAACACATCCTTACCTCTTATATCTACTTATGCTGCATCTTGGGGACCTTCACTTTCATTTGTTTCTATGTTATTACTTCACTGATTTCTTGGTTGACCCATTCATTCTTTAGTAGGATGTTCTTTCTCCTCCATGAATTTTTGGTCTTTTCAATTTTTTTCTTGTGGTGGACTTCAAGTTTCATAGCACTGTGTTCAGAAAATATGCATGAGATGTTCTAAAGTTTTTCTTATTTGTTGAGGCTTGATTTGTGACCCAGTATGTTAACTATTCTGAAGAAACTCCCATGTGCACTTGAAAAGACTGTGTATTCTGCTGCTTTAGGATGGAATATTCTGAATATATTTCTTAAGTCTATCTGGTTCAGTGTGTCATTCAAAGCCATTGTTTCCTTGTTAATTTTCTTTTTAGATGATTTGTCCATTGATGTAAGGTGAGTGTTAAAGTACCGTACCATTATCGTATTATTATCAATGATACCTTTATGGTTATTATTAATTATTTTATATGTGTAGGTACTCCCAATTTGGGTCCATCAATGTTTACAATTGCTAGATCTTCTTGGATAGACCTCTTTATTATGATGCTACATTTCTTCATCCTTTGTCACAGTTTTTGGGTTAAAATTTGGTTTGTCTGATACACATATGGCTACTTTGGCTTTCTTTTGATGTCCATTTGCATGATAAATCTTTCTCTGTCCCCTCACCTTCAATCTGCACATGTATTTAGGTCTAAAATGATTCTCTTTCAGGCAGCATATGGATATAGATGGGTCTTGTTTCTTTTATCCATTCTGACACTCAGTCCATTTACATTCAGAGTATTGATAGCTATGAATTTAGTGACATTTATTACTTGTTTTGTTGTTTCTGGAGATTTTCTCTGTTCTAGTCTTTGTCAGTTTTGGTCTATGTTTCCCACTTGAATCTCCTTTAATATTCCTTGAAGGGCTGGTTTAATGGTCACAAACTCTTTTCATTTTTGTTTGTCTCTGAAATTCCTTATCACTCCTTCTCTTCTGAATTATAGTCTTGTTGGTTAGAGTATTCTTGGTTGCATAGTTTTTTTTTTTTCCATTCAACATGTTGAATGTAATATGCCACTTAAAAAAATAATATGCCAATTTCTTCTTGCCTCCCACATTTCTTTGAAGAAATCTGTTGCTAACCTTATTTGTCTTCCCTTCTAAGTTAGGGACATTTTTTGCTTTGCTACTTTTAGGAATTTCTTCTTTATCTCGATAGCTCACAAATTTAACTTCGCTATGTCTGGGTTTTGGCTTGCTCTTGTTGATTTTGATGGGAGATCTCTACACTTCCTGGATTTGGATGTCTGTTTTCTTCCATAGATTAAGGAAGTTTTCAGCTATAATTTCTCCAAATAAACCTTCTGCCCCCTGTTCCTGCTGTTCTTCTTCTGGGGTTTCTGTGATATGAATGTTATTCTTTATGGAGTTACTGAGTTCCCTTAGTGTATTTTCATGATCCAAGATTTTTCTTTCCCTCTTTTTTTCAGCTTCATTACTTTCCATAATTTTGTCTTCTATATCACTTATTCTTTCCCTGTTTCTTCCATCCTTGTGATCATTATATCCAGCTGGTTTCAAATCTAGGTTATTGCATTTTTAAGAGATTTTTATTTATTTGATAGAGAGATCACAAGTAGGCAGAGAGGCAGGCAGAGAGTGAGGGAAGCAGGCTCCCCACTGAGCAGATTGCCCAATGCGGGGCTCAATCCCAGGACCCTGAGACCATGGCCTGAGCTGAAGGCAGAGGCTTAACCCACTGAGCCACCTAGGTGCCCCTAGATTATTGCATTTTTCATTTTATTTCATCCTAATCTGTTTTTAGCTCCTTCTCTCTGCAGTAAGGGACTACATGGTGTTTTTGATGCTTTTCTTAAGCCCACCCTGTATCCTTATGATTGCTGCTTTAAATTTTCCATCACATATATTTCTTATATCTGTTTTGATTAGATCCTAGCCATGACTTTATATTGTTATTTCTTTTAAGATGAATTCCTTCTCTTGGCATTATGTTTAGATCTCTGTCTTCTCTGTGTTAGGAAATCCTGTTGTCTCCTGCTCCTATGGGTAATGGCTTTGTGAAGAAGAGGTCATATACTATCCAGGGCCTGGTGCTTCAGCAGGTGTCTCTGATGTATGCTGTGTGCACTCTGCTGCAGTGTTGTGGCTACTCTGTTCCTCAGGTTAGTCCTCTGCAGAGTTTCTCCTTGCCTCAGTGGGGAGTGTTTGGATCTTGGCCAGCGTGTAGCAGGTTTTAACTAGGTGTGCTCTGATCATCTTGTTAAAAGACTCCTGATGCTATCTCTACTAGAGCTGAAGCTTTTCAGAACTCTATGGACAGTGAACATTGTGCATTTGGGAGTACATCTTCTTACATTAGAGCCCACTCAGCTGGTTCCCAGGCACACTTTCCCAAGAAAAGCAGTACCAGGAGAGTGCAGGAGGCAGGGCTGCTTGGCATAACTACTTTAGTCAGCCATTGTTAGCACCATGCTGTTTACTGAAGTTAGCTTATGCTGGGGGATGGGGCCAGAAATGGCACCAGCCATCTCCTTAGATCCTGGAGAGGGGGGTTTGCACTTGCTGCTGTCTAGGAAGCCCTCCTAAAAGAAATAACCAATTCCTCTTGTGAATCCCAGTCATCCTTCAGACTTCTGCCTTCATGTTGTCTGTGTCTGGGTTGCTTGCTTGCCTGGAGCAGCACAGTACACATTCGGGCTCAATCCTAGTCAGGCAGGCTGAATTTTAAAACTCCAAACTTTAGGAACCTGGTGTGGTGACAACCCACACTTGTCTTCTGGGGGAGGGTCTTGCTGTGCTGGGACTGATGCAGATTTGACTCAGAAGGGCATTTACACCAAAGAGCAGGGGTGTGGGGTTTGAAGTTGAGCACAGTAAAGAGCCAGTGTCTAGGTTTTTTGCCCTTGGCAGGTGTTTCTGTGCTTATGCTGAGGGCTGAGGAAGGGAAAGGCAACTTGCATCTCCTTTGTCCCAGGAGAGGCAATGCCATCTTTCTCAGATGCACTCCAAGAAGGGAGAACCATCTCAACCAGTGTGTCCCATGGGATTCTGAGATTGTGCCTTCTGCCCCCAGGCTATCTTCTTGCCTTCTCTCCAGGAGCACTGTGGTACCCTCAGGTCTCCATACTAGCCACACTGAGGACCTCTAAAATTCACCTTTGAGTCCTGTTAGTTACAAAAACCTAGGAAAACCAGCCATTCTTTTTCTCTCCCAATCAATGGCTTTGGGGAAGTGTTTTCCTTGTATGTTCCTCTCGCTCTCTCTCCTGCTTGTGACTAGGGCTCCCTCCCCTCGGCAGCACCTGCAGTCTCTTTCTCCTCCAAACCACAACTCCACATCTCCTACTTTCCATTATATTGCCTCTTCTTTCCCTCTAGTTGTGCAGTTTGTCTTGTCAGTCCTCAGATCAATTTCTTGGGTATTCAGAATGATTTGATATTTATCTAGCTGTGTTCAAAGGATGAGTCAAGCCTAGGGTTCTTCTACTACTCTATGATCTTAGCTTCTCCCCTTTCCATTTCTATCTTAAACAAACAAACAAACAAAATGTTCTAGACTAACTTCACTCCTTTGGGGCCATATTGTGACCATATTGGTCTCCAAAGTGCGATTCACTTTTTATGATATCTCTAGGTCAGTTCATCTATTTATTGTAAGAGTACTGTGCTGATTGAAGATTAATAATTGATGATCACTTATGTGAAGATACTGGAGCATTTTGGGAGACAGGTGCTATAAATACAGTTATTATTGTGGCCTACCAATTAAATGCATTTCTATCTCTCATGGACTTCATAAGGACTTAGGAGTTAATAGTAGTAGAGTACTTTGAGTTTCCTTTATTTGTTTTTGTTTTTTGTTTCTAAGAACCTTTAATGACTCTTTAAAAGATACTTCATAAATACAAGGCATCTTCATCAGTGAAAGTGCTTTCATAGTGCACTCCAACTTTCTACAAGTCTTTGTGAACTTCAGTGTATTTTTAAAAATAAATTTGAAAATTTAATAGTTGTATAAACTTTAAAATCAACCAATACAAATGGTATTGTGATTTGAGAAAAGTGGAGGTCAGTAATAAATGACTTTGCTAAAATAACTCTCAGACAAATATTCAACTTAAAAATAATAATAATGTGTTTTGAATATGAGTATAGTTAGCAGGGATCACTTTTGAAAAACCTCATTGAGACAAAATTCATATAGTATAGAACTCACACATTAAAATTGTACAGTTGCGGGGCACCTGGGTGGCTCAGTAGGTTAAAGCCTCTGCCTTCAGCTCAGGTCATGATCCCAGGGTCATGGGATCGAGCCCCGTATCAGGCTCTCTGCTCACCTGGGAGCCTGCTTCCTCCTCTATCTCTGCCCGCTTGTGATCTCTGTCTGTCAAGTAAATAAATAAAATCTTTAAAAAAAATTGTACAGTTGCATCTTTTTTTCAGAGAGTTATTCAAATAGCACCACCACCTAATTTTAGAATAATTTATTACTTCAGGGCTCCTGAGTGGCTCAGTCAGTTAAGAGTCTACCTTCAGCTAAAGTCATGATCCCAGGACCCCACATGGTGCTCCCTGCTCTGCAGGAAGCCTGCTTGTTCTTCTCCCACTCCCCTGACTTGTGTTCCCTCTCTCACTGTTTCTCTCTCTGTCAAATAAGTTAATAAAATCTTTAAAAAAATAATATTTTATCATTTCAAAAATTAACTACCTACCCATTAGCCTGCCAAACCCCCATCCCAGCACTAGACAGTCACTAATCATTTTTCTGTCTCTATGAATTTACCTCTTCTGGATATTATTTTACATCTTTTTAAAAAACTTTTTAAAATTTATTCATTTGAGGTGGGGGAGAGGGTGAGAGCATGAGCATGGGGGAATAGTCAGAAGGACAGGGAGAAGCAGACTCCCTGCTGAGCAGGGAGCACAGTTCAGGGCTGGATCCCAGGACCCAGGGATCATGACCAAAGCTGAAGGCAGATTGAGCCATCCAGGCACCTCTATCTTTTTTTTTTTTAAGATTTTATTTACTTATTTGACAGAGAGAGCAGAAGCAGGGGGAGTCACAGACAGAGGGAGAGGGAAAAACAGGCTCTCCCTGAGCAGGGAACCTGATGTGGGTTTCCATCCCAGGACCCTGGGATCATGACCTGAGCTGAAGGTAGCCACTTACCTGACTAAGCCACCCAGGTGCCCCCCAGGCACGTCTATTCTGGATATTATTTTAAATAGAATCATACAATATGTGACGTTCTGTGATTAGCTTCTTTCAGTTAGCACGTTTTCACAGTTTGTCCATGTTGTAATATGTATCAGCACTGCATTATTTTATATTTCTCTATGATACTCACTTGTGTGTATATAGCATGTATGGTTTATCTGTTCATTAGTTAATGTACATTTGGTCTGTTTCCACATTTGTTTTTTATGAGTAATGCTGCTGGGAGTATCCATATACAAATTTTTGTGTGGACATGTTTTCAGAACTTTGGGGAATATATCTGGGAGTGGATTTCTAATTCATATTGTAAATCTCTGCTTAAAATTTCGAGGAACTGCCAAACTTTTTCCCAAAGTAGCTGTACCACTTCAAACTCCCACCATCATTGTATAAGATATCCAGTTTCTCCCTATCTTGATCAGTAATTGTTATGTCAGGCATTTTGATTATAACCATTATCATTTCTATAAAATATCTAATGGAATTTTTGATCTGCATTGCTCTAATAGCTAATGATGTATCCTTCTGATGTGCATGTTGGCCATTTGAATACCTTACTTGGAAATGTCTGCAAATAATTTGTCCTTTTTTTCAATTGTTTACTTTTTTCTTTCTGAATTGTAAGTGTTCAATTATTTACATATTTTCTACATCAGTCCTTATCAGAGATATAACTTGCAAATATTTTCTCTCATATTTTGCCTTTCTCAAGGGAATTTTTTTATACAGAAATATTTTTAATTTTGATTAAGTTTTGTAACAATGTGTTCTACTTTTCAGTAGCTAAGGCCTGAACATCTTTTGTTACATTTATTCTTAAGTATATAACTTTTTGATGCTATTTTAAATGGAATTGCCTAGTTAATTATTGAATTTTTTATTGCTTTTTGTATTCTGAACTTATATCCTGAAAATGTGCTGAACTAAAGAAAATGTGCTGAACAAAAGTATTATGATAGACAATAGTGGACTCCTTAAGGTTTTCTATATATACAATTATGCCATCTACAAACACAGATAATTTTACTTGTGTAAAACCTGAATGCATTTTATTTTTCTTGACTGATTGCTAATTAACCTCAGTACAAGTTTGAATAGAGCTGGTAAGACTAAATATCTCTGTGACCTTAGGTTGAACACATTCTGTCTCTCCCAATTAAATATGGTGTTACCTGTGGATTTTGTGTAGATACACTTTATCAGGATAAGGAAATTCCCTTTCATTCCTGGTTTGTTGAGAGCTTTTATCATGAAAAAGTGTTGGATTTTTGTCAAATGCTATTTCTGCACTTAAGGAAATAGTCATGTACATTTTTTTAATTTTACTCTATTAATATAATATGGAGTATTGCACTGTTTGATTTTCTTTTCCTTTTATTGTTTTGGTGTTTATTTTGTATATATATATTTTCAGTTTTAAAATATAATTTATATAGAGCACTGTATAAGGTTAAGGCGCTCAGCATTAATCATTTCAATTATATTGTGAAAGTATTACAAGAAGTTTATGTATCTCATATAGATACAAACAAAAACAAACAAAAGTGTTCTTTTCCTTGTGATGAGAATCCCTGGGGACTATACTCTTAACTTTCAAATATACCAATACAGCAACTTTAACTATAGTCATGTTGTACATTACATTTCTAGTACTTATTTGTCTTATAATGAAAGTTTGTATATTTTGACCACCTTCTTCCAATACCTACTCCCCTTACCTCCACCTCTGATGACCACAAATCTCATTTTTTTTTTCCTTTGGGGTTGTGTTTTATTTTTTAGACACTACGTGTAAGTGTGATCATATAGTATTTATCTTTTTCTGTTTGACTTATTTCACATAGCATAATGAATTTAGGGTCCATCCATGATATTGCCAATGACAGGATTTCTTTTTTTATGGCTGAATAATATTCTTCTCTGTGTATTTGTGTGTGTACCACAATTTATTTCTCCTTTCATCTGTCAGTGGAAATTTAGGTTGCTTCTGTGTCTTGGCTATTGTAAAAAATAATGCTGCTATGAACATGGGAGTGCAGATATTTCTTTGACAGAGTATATCTATTTCTCAGAAGTAGAATTGCTCGATTATGGAGTAGTTCTGCTTTTAATTTTTTGAAGAACTTCCATACTATTTTGCATAGTGGCTATATCAATTTGTAGTCTAACCAACAGTGCACAAGGATTGCCTTTTATCCAAATCCACACCAGTGTTTGTTATCTCGTGTTATTTTTTATGATAGCCACTTCAACAGGCAGGTTGTATCTCATTGTGATTTTGATTTGTATTTCCCTTAAGATTAATGATGCTGAACAGCTTTTCATGTACATGTTGACTACTCATATATCTTCTTTGGAAAATGTCTGTTGAGGTCCTTTGCCCAGTTTTTAACTGGGTTGTAAGAATTTTGCTATTGCATTATATGAGTTCTTTATATATGTTGAATATTAGCTATTTATCAGATACATGATTTACAAATGTTTTTCCCCATTCCTTATATTACCTTTACATTTTGTGATCATTTCTTTGGATGTGCAGAAGCTTTTTTTGTTTGATGTAGTACCACTTTTTTTTTTTTTGAAGATTTTATTTTTAAGTAATATCTACACCCAACATGGGGCTCAAACTCACAATCCTAATATCAAGAATTGAATGCATGGGGCACCTGTATGGCTCAGTCAGTTAGGTATGTGACTTCGGCTCCAGACATGATCTCAGGTTCCTGGGATCAAGCCCTGTGTTGGGATCCCCACTCAGTAGGGAGTCTGCTTCTCCTTCTGCCCTCCCCCCTGCTCATTTTCTCTCTCCCTCTCAAATAAATAAGTAAATTCTTAAAAAAAGAATCACATGCTTCACTGATGGAGCCAGTCAGGTGCCCCTAGTCCCATTTGTTTATTTTTTTGTTATATTACTTGTGCTTTAGGTATTGTATACAAAAAAAAAAAAATCATTGCCAACACCCATGTCAAGGAGCTTTTTCCCTATCTTCTAGGAGTTTTATGGCTTCCAGTCTCACCTTTAAGTCTTTAATCCTTTTTTGAGTTTATTTTTGTAAGTATTGTTAGAGGTCTGCTTTCATTATTTTACATCTGAATATACAATTATTCCAGCACAATTTATTAAGGATACTGTATTTTCTTTATTGAGTATTCTTGGCTTTCTTGTCAAGTATTATTTGACATATATTTGATATATATGCATTAACTCATTTCTAGGGTCTCAATTCTGTTGCATTCATCTATATGTTTTTATGCCAGTATCATACTGTTTTGATTGTTATAGTTTTTAATATAGGTTGAAGTCAGTAAGTATGATGCCTCCTGCTTTGTTTTTTCTCAGGATTGCTCTGGCTATTTAGGGTCTTTGATGGTTCCATATAAATTTTAGGATTCTTTTTTACATTAGTAAAAAGAAAAATACCTTTGGAATCTTGTGTAGTGTGGCCATTTTAACAATATTAATTCTTCCAAATCATGAACATAGGATACTGTTTCAATTGTGTCTTTTCTGATATCATTCATCAATGCCATGTTTTTAGAGATATCATAGTTTTGAGAGATATCATAGTTTTGAGAGATATCTTATCCTTTTAGTTATGTTTGTTCCTAAGTATTTTATTGTTTTGGATTCCATTAAAAATGGGATCATTTTTAAATTTCTTTTCACACAATTTGTGGCTAGTATATAGAAATATTATTGATTTTCATATGTTAATTTTTTTCTTACAACTTTACTGAAGCTGTTGATGGGATCTAGCTTTTTTTTTTTTTTTGGAATCTTTAGGGTTTTCTTAATATAGTATCATGTCATCTCTAGATAGAGCCAATTTTGTGTTTTCTTTTTTCATTTCTAATTCTGATGCCTTTTCCTTTTCTTACCTGATTGCTGTGGCTAGGACTTCCAGTATTAGGTTAAATAAGGGTGATGAGAGAGCACCACTGTCTTATTCCTGATCCTAGAGGAAAAGCTTTAAACCACACTACTACTGAGTATAATGTTATTTATGGACTTTTCATATATGGTTTTTTAAATGTTGAGATCTCTTCCTTCTATACCTAATTTGTTAAGACGTTTTAGCATTAACAGATGTTGGGTTTTTGTCAGATGCTTTTTCTGCATCTACTGAGACGATTATATTTTTTTTCATTCTACTAATGAATGCATTGCATCAGATTGATTGATTTGTGTATTTTGATCCCTTTTTGCATCTCAGGAATAAATCACACCTGATTATGGTGAAAAATACTTTAAATGTGTTGTTGACCTTGGTTTGTTAGTATTTTGTTTTAGTTTATTTTTAATTTTTTATCTTTGACATTAAGATTTAAACTTAGGGCCTTCATCCCCCCCTCTTCTGTCCCTTAGGTTTTCTCAGGCCACCTGTGCTCACCGCTGAGTTGGGGTTGCTGCAGGTGGTGTGAGGTGTGAGAGATCACATGCTGGCATTTGGTGATTTTTCTCTTAAGGTTAAATTTTGATAAAATACAATTTTTTTCTTTCATGTATTGTACTTTTGTTTTTTTACTGTATCTAAAATCTCATATCTAAACCCAAGGACATGCAAAGTTTTATCTAACAGTTTTATAACTTTGTATAAATATAATGTGTACTTGTGTATAATTAAGCCTGAATCATTCTGAGTTATTTTTTTATGCAAGGTGTTAGGTATATATTGTTCATTTTTACAAAGCAGGTGTCCAGTTGTTCTAGCAGAGTTTCTTTTTTTTTTAATTTTTTTTTCAGTGTTCCAAAATTCATTGTTTATGCACCACACCCAGTGCTCCATGTAATACATGCCCTCCATAATACCCACCACCAGGCTCACCCAACCTCCCATCCCCCTCCCTGTCCTCCAATGAATTGCCTTCATGAAGCATCAGTTGTGTGAGTCTGTTTCTATGCTCTCTATTCTGTTCTACTATTTGATATGTCCATTCTTTAGCTAATGCCACACTGTTTTGATTACTGTACTTAAGTCTGGAAATTTGGTAATGTGAGTTCTCTGACTTTGTTATTTTTCAGAATTGTCTAGGCTATTCTAGTGTCTTTGCTTTTCTATACTCTCTAAGTAAGTTTTAAAGTAATTTCTGTCAATTTCTACAAAAAATTCAATTTGGGGGAGAGCTTTAATGAAACAATAGAACAATTTAGAGAAAATTATAATCTTAACTAAGGATCCATGAATAATATATATTAATCCATTTATGTAGGTCTTTAATTTCTCTATATCTTTTAGTATACACACCATTTATATCTTTTATTACTAATCCCTAAGTATTTCATATTTTTGATACCCTTGTAGATGATATTGATTATTTTAAAATTTCTTATTATTTGTCATTATTATATAGAAACACAGTTGGGTTTTGTATATTATTATTCCATATTCTTCCAAAACTCACTCAGCTCCAATAGCTATTTTTGTAGATTCCATTAGATTTTTTACATAATCATATTTTTTGTGAACATAGTTTTACTTCTTCCTTTCCAATCTGGATGCCTTTTCTTTTTCTTGCCTAATGCACTAATTTGAATTTGCAATAGAATGTTGGAGATAGGGACGCCTGGGTGGCTCAGTTGGTTAAGCAGCTGCCTTCGGCTCAGGTCACGATCCCAGCGTCCTGGGATCGAGTCCCGCATCGGGCTCCTTGCTCCGCGGGGAGCCTGCTTCTCCCTCTGACTCTGCCTTCCACTCTGTCTGCCTGTGCTCACTCTCGCTCGCTCTCTCTCTGACAAATAAATAAAAAAAAAAAAAAATCTAGAATGTTGGAGATAAGTGGTGAAAATGGACATCCATGTATTGTCACTGATCTTAGGGGTAAAGTATTCAGCCTTTTATCATTAAATACAATATTAGTTGAATTTTTTTGTAGATGACCTTTATCAGATTGAGGACGTTCCCTTATATTTGTAGTTTGCTGAGAGTTTTTATTTTTTCCCTAAGATTTTATTTATTTATTTGACAGAGAGCATAATCAAGAGAGCACAAGCAGGGGGAACAGCAGAAGGTGAGGGAGAAGCAGGCTCCCCACTGAGCAAAGAGCCCAAAGCAGGACTGGATTACAGGACCCCAGGATCATGACTGGAGCCAAAGGCAGATGCTCAACTGACTGAGCCTCCCAGGCGCCCCTTGCAGAGCATTTTTATCATGAATGGATATTGGATGTTGTCAAGCAATTTTTCTGCATCTCAGATAACTTTTAAAAGATTATTAATATGGTGAATTACATTAATTTTTTGGTTCAAATTTTTATTTAAATTCTAATTAGTTAACATAGAGGAACTAATATTAGTTAGAGTAGAATTTAGGGATTCATCACTTATATATAACACTCAGTGCTCATCACAACAAGTGTCTTCCTTAATGCTCATCACATATTTAGCTCATCCCCCAACTCACCTGTCCAGCAGCCCTCAGTTTTTTTCTCTATATTTAAGAACAACCCTGAATTCCTGGGATAAGCCCCATATTGTCATGATGCTGTATTCTTCTACTATATTGTTGGATTTGATTTGCTAAAATTTTGTTTAGAATTTTGCATCTATGTTAAGTATTCATCTGAGTTTCCTTAAAAAGCCTGTCTGATTTATAAGAATAATGCCAACCTCATGAAATGAGTTCCAGAGTATTTTTTTTCCTCTTCAGTTTTCTGGTAAAAGTTTGTATATAGTTGGTGTTATTTCTTCCTCAGATGTTTAATAGAATTCATTAATGAAGCCATCTGTGCCTGGAGTTTACGGTATGGGATTTTAATTTCTTCAATATAGGACTACTCACTTTATCTATTTTTTAATGAATGTGTTTTGTTGTTGTTGTTGTTCAATTGTGGTAAAAAATGTAACATAAAATTCACCATATTACCTATTATTACAGGTACAGTTCCAGAGTGTTAATTTTATTCACACTGTTACGTATCAGATCTCTAGAATTTTTCCATCTTCCCAAACTGAAACTCTATACCCATTGAACTACAATTCCCCATTTCCTCCTCCCACTATCCCCTGGAAATCACCATCCTACTTACTATTTCTATGAGTTTGAATACTTTAGCTTCTTCATAAAAGTGGAGTCATACAGTCAGTATTTGTCTATTTGTGATTAGTTTATTCCACAAAGTATAACGTTATCAAGGTTCATCAGTGTGGTAGAATGTGGCAGGCTTTCCTTGTTTGTTTGTTTTTGTTTTTGAGACTCTCTACAAGGTATACACATATACATTGTATATATATATATATATATATATATATATATATATACACACACACACACAAACACACAATTTATATATATATATATATATATATACATACATACATACACACACAACATTTTATTTATCCATTCAACCAAAGATGGATATTTGGTTTACTTCTCTTAGCTAATTGTGAATAATTCTGTAATGAACATAACAGGCAAATATCTCTTCAAGATCCTGTTTTTTAATACTTTTGAATATGTACCAAACAATGGAGATAGATTGCAGGATCACACAGTAATTCTATTTTTTAAAAAAAGATTTTATTTATTTATTTGACAGAGAGAGAGATCACAAGTAGGCAGAGAGGAAGGCAGAGAGAGAGAGAAGGGGAAGCAGGCTCCCTGCTGAGCAGAGAGCCTGATGTGGGACTTGATCCCAGGACCCTGGGATCATGACCTGAGCTGAAGGCAGAGGCTTAACGCACTGAGCCACCCAGGCGCACCCTCACAGTAATTCTATTTTTAATTTTTTTGAGGGATTGCCATAATGTTTCCCATAGCAACTACACCATTTTACATCCCACCAACAAGGCACAACAGTTTCAGTTTCTCCACACCCTAACAACTGTTTTTTTTTTTTAATTGCTCCTACAGTGGGTGTGAGGCAATACCTCATTGCGGTTTTGATTTACGTTTCTGTAATTATTACTAATATTAAACATCTTTTCCTGTCCTTGCTGTTTTGCCAGTATTTTAATGAGAATTTGTGTATTTATATTTATTGGGGATTGGTTTGTAATGTTCTTTTCTGGTAGTGCCCTTTTATGCCTATCAGGGTAATGCTGCCCATATGAAATGAGTTTTGGAATGTTCCCTCCTCTTGGACTTTTTAGAAGTTTTTGAGAAGAGTTGCCATTAACTCTTCTTTAAATGTTTACTAAAAGTTATCAGTGAAGTCATTTGGTCCTGGGAATTTAACTGTTGTTGGAAGATTTCTGAATATGGATTCAATCTCCTTATGAGTAATTTTCCCATTTATTCCTAATTGATTCTAGGTGGGTTGTATGATTCTAAGAATTTTTCTATTCTAAGTTGTTCAGTTTCTTAGTGTATAGTTATTCATAGTAGTCCCTTATTACCCTTCACATTAGTGTGGTTTCAGTAGTAATGTTTTATTTTTCACTTATAATTTTGTTAATTTGGGGACTTATTCTAACTTCTGTAGTTAATCTAAGTAAAGGTTTGTCAACTCTGTCATTTAAAAAAATGAATTCTTAGGTTTGTTAATCTTTTCTGATTTTCCTGTTTTCTATTTCATTTATTTCTATTCTTTTCATTATTTCCTTCCTTCTGCTACCTTTGGGTTCAGTTTGTTTGTTCTCTAGTTCCTTGAGGCATAGAAATAGATTATTTGAGATCTTTCTTATTTGTAATATAGGCATTTGTTGCCATAAATATTGTTTTCAAAATGGCTTTTGCTGCATCCTATGTATTTCAGAGTGTGGTAGTCCTGTTTTTGTTGGTCTCAGGATTTTTTTTTCCCTTTACATTTTTCATTGATCCATTGGTTATTCAAGAAAGTATTGTTTAATTTCTGTGTATTTGTGAGTTTACACTTTTCCTTTTATTATCAACTTCCAGTTTCATATCATTGTGGTGAGAGAAGATAGTTGGTATGATTTCAGTCTCCTTGAATTTTCTAAGACATATTTTGTGGCCCAACATATGACCTGACCTGGAAAATGTTCCATGTGCACTTAGGAAGAATGTATGTTGGGCTGTTGTCAAATACAATGCTCTGTATAGGTCTGTTAGGTCTATTTGGTCTATATTGTAGTACAAATCTGTTTTTTATTGATTTCCAGTTGAGATAATCTATCTCTTCTTGAAAGTATGGTTTGAAAGTCCCCAAATGAGATTGATATTAGCTGTTGGTTTTTCCTATTCTGTGGTTCCTATGATTTCTTTCTTTCTTTCTTTCTTTCTTTCTTTCTTTCTTTCTTTTTTTTAAGATTTTGTCTGAGAGAGAGAGGGGGCTACTGCACAGGGAGAGGACTAACCCCATGCCTGGGGCTCGATCCCAGGAGCCTGAGATCATGACCTGAGCCAAAGGCAGATGCTTAACCAACTGAGCCACCCAGGTGCCCCCCTATAATTTCTTTTATTAATGTGGTGTATTATGTTGACTGATTCGTGAATAGTGAACCACACTTGCAGCCCAGGAATAAATCCCACTTGATTGTGGTGAATGATTATTTTAATGTACTGTTGGATTTGATATGATACTATTTTATTGAAAATTTTTGCATCCATGTTCACCAGGGATATTGGCCTATTCTCTTTTTAAGTGGAGTCTTTATGTATCTGGTTATGGCATAAGAGTAACGCTAGCCTCGTAGACTGAATTTGGATGTTTTCTTTCCATTTCTATTTTTTGAAATAGAGAAGAAGAGGTATTAACTCTTGTTTAAATGTTTGTTAGAATTTGTCTATAAAGCTATCTGGCCCTGGACTTTTTTTTGTTGGTAAATTCTCAATTACTGATTGAATTTCTTTGCTGGTTATTGGTCTGTTCAAGTTTTTTATTTCTTCCTGTTTCAGTGTTGGTAGTTTATATGTTTCTAGGAATTTATCATGTTTTTCTAGGTTTTCCAATTTATTGCCATTAGTTTTTCATAATATTGTCTTATAATTATTTGTATTTCTTTGGTGTTGGTTGTTATTTCTCTTCTGTCATTAGTGATCTTATTTATTTGGGTCCTTTCTTTTTTCTGCCAATTCTAACTGTGGGTTTACTGATTTCATCATTTTTTTTCCAAAGAACTAGATCCTTGTTTCATTGAGGAAGTGTACTGTTTTGTAGTTTCTATATTATTTATCTCTGCTCTAATCTTTTTTTCTAAAATTTTAATGTATTTTTAAAATTAACATATGATGTATTATTTGCTTCAGGGGTACAGGTCTGTGAATCATCAGTCTTATACAATTCACAGCACTCACCATAGCACATACCCTCCCCAAGTGTATGCAATGACATAGATGGAACTAGCGGGTATCATGCTAAGCAACCTATCCTACCTCCCACCCTACAGCAAACCCTCAGTTTATTTCCTGAGATTAAGAGTCTCTTATGGATGTCTCCCTCCCTGGTCCCATCTTGCTCAACATCACTTGGCATCAGGGAAATACAAATCAAAACCACAGCGAGATACCATCTCACACCAGTCAGAATGGCTAAAATTAACAAGTTAGGAAATGACAGATGCTGGTGAGGATGCGGAAAAAGGGGAACCCTCCTACCCTGTTGGTGGGAATACAAGCTGGTGCAGCCACTCTGGAAATGAGTATGGAGGTTTCTCAAGAAGTTGAAAATGGAGCTACCCTATGATCCAGCAACTGCACTATGGGGTATTTATCCTAAAGATACAAATGTAGTGATCTGAAGTGGCACATGCACCCAAATGTTTATAGCAGCAATGTCCACAATAGCCAAACTATGGGGAGAGCCTAGGTGTCCATCAAAAGAGGAATGGATAAAGAAGAAGTGGTATATATACACAATGGAATACTATGCAGCCATCAAAAATGAAATCTTCCATTTGCAATGACGTAGATGGAACTAGAGGGTATCATGCTAAGCAAAATAAGTCAATCAGAGAAAGACAATTATCTAATTTTTTATTATTTCCCTCCTTCTCCCACTTTAGGCTTCATTTTTTGTTTTTTCTTCTAGATCCTTTAGTTGTAAGGTTCTATTACTTAAGATTTTTCTTGCTTCTTGAGGTGGGCCTATATTGCCATGTAATTACCTCTGAAGACCATTTTTGCTGTATCACAAAGGTTTTGGATTGTTGTGTTTTCATTTTCTTGTTTTTACGCTGTTAGTGGGAATGCAAATTAGTCCAGCCACTCTGGAAAACAGTATGGAGTTTCCTCAAAAAGTTAAAATAGAGATACCTTATGGTTCAGTTATTGCATTACTAGGTATTCACCCAAAGAATACAAAAATACTAATTCAAAGTGATACATGCATCACAAAGTTTATAACAGCATTATCAATAGCCAAATTACAGAAAGGGCCCAAACGTCCATCAACTGATATATGGGTAAAGAGGAAGTGGTACACACACACACACGCACAGGAATATTATTCAGCCAGGAAAGAATGAAATCTTGCCATTTGCAACAACATAGGTGGAGCTAGAGTGTATAATGGTATGTTAAATAAGTTACCCAAAGAAAGGCAAGTTCCATATGATTTTACTTATATGTGGAATTTCAGAAACAAAACAAATGATCATGGGAAGAAAAGGGGAGATGCAAACCAAGAAACAGAGTCTTTTTTTAAAAATTCAAGTTAGTTAACATACAGTGTAGTATTAGCTTTAGGAGTAGGATTTAGGGATTTATCACTAACATACAGCTCCCATTGCTCATCCCAACAAGTACCCTCCTTAATGCCCATTACCCTTTCATCCCAGCCCCCTTTTTCCTTCCAGCAACCCTCAATTTGTTCTCTATGGTTGAGAGTCTGTTTTATGGTTTACCTTTCTTTCTGTTTTTATCTTATTTTTTAATTTTTTTCCTCCCTTCCCTCTATGTTCAGCTGTTTTGTTGCTTAAATTCCACATGTGAGTGAAATCTTGTATTTGTCTTTCTCTGACTGATTTATTTCGCTTAGTATAATATACTACTTTGCTTCAAATAACAAGATTTCATTCTTGCTGAAGGCTAATATCCTATTTGTGTGTGTGTGTGTGTGTTTATATACACATAAACATATATACACCACATCTTCTTTATCTGTTTATCAACTGGTGGAAATTATTGTTGATAGTGCTGCTGTAAACATTGAGGTACATAGGCCCCTTTGAATCAGTACTTTTGTATCCTTTGACTAAATTCCTAGTAATGCAATTGCTAGGTCAGATGGTTGTTCTATTTTTCGCTTTTTTGAGGAACCTCCATATTGTTTTCCAGAGTGGCTGCAGCAGTTTGCATTTCCATTAACAGTTCAAAAGTGGGGCACCTGGGTGGCTCAGTTGGTTGAGCAATTGCCTTCTGCTCAGGTCATTATCCCAAAGTCCTGGAATCGAGGCCCATGTCAGGCTCCCAGCTCCACCCAGAGTCTGCCTCTCCCTCTGACCTTCTTCCCTCTCATGCTCTCTCTCACTCTCTTTCAGATAAATAAATAAAATCTTAAAAAAAAAACAGTGCAGAAGTGTTCCCCTTTAAGAAACAGACTGACTCGGGATGCCTGGGTGGCTCAGTTGGTTGGGACGCCTGGGTGGCTCAGTTGGTTAAGCGGCTGCCTTCGGCTCAGGTCATGATCCCAGCGTCCTGGGATCGAGTCCCACATCGGGCTCCTTCCTCGGCAGGGAGCCTGCTTCTCCCTCTGCCTCTAGCCTGCCACTCTGTCTGCCTGTGCTTGCGCTCTGTATCTCTCTCTCTCTCTCTCTCTCTCTCTCTCTAACAAATAAATAAAAATCTTTAAGAAACAGACTGACTCTAGAGAGAAGACTGTTGATTACTAGAGGGAATGTGGTTGGGGGATGGTTTAAATAAGTGCTGGCTATTAAGAAGTACACTTGTGATGAGCTCTGGGTGTTGTATTTAAACGAATCACTAAGCTGTACATCTGAAATTAATATTACACTGTATGTTATCTTACTAGAGTTTAAATAAAAAATTAAAAATTATGAAGTCAACAACTATGACTGAATTACCATTTGTCTTTTATCATTTTTAGTTCTTTATATATTTAGGTCCTCTGATGTTGGGCACATAAACATTTATACTTTTTATATTGTGTCAATGGATTGGCTCCCATTATCATTGTATGATGACCTTCTTTGTCTCTTTTTAGTGTAGTCCAATTTGTCTGATTTGATGAGAGATATTCTTGCTTTCTTTTATAGTGTTTTTGAAATATTTTTCTGTCACTTTACTTTCAGTCTATGTATGTCTTTAAGATGTATGTCTTTAAAGTGAATCTTTTGTAGTCAGCATATTATTAGATCATGTTTTTCATCCATTGAGCCATTCTGTTTCTTTTACTTTTATGTCCCACCCCCATATTTTCAGTTATAGATGTTTACATATTTTTATATTGCATAACCAATAACACATTTTGTTACTTATAGTTATCTTTTTACTATGTGTTTTAACTTTTAAAGTACAGGTGTAAGCAAATGATACACCACCACTTCCATATTATAGAATCTAACTTTGACTATAGTTACTAGTAAATTTTATTCTACCTTTAAGTGTTTTTATGGTGTTAGCATATTTTTAATTTCATTAGTAGATCTCCCTTTAACATTTCTTGTAAGGCAGGTTTAGTTTAGTGAATTCCCTCAGCTTTTGTTTATTCAAGAAAGTATTTCTAAAGGACAGCTTTGCTGGGTATAGTTTCTGGGTTGACAGTTCATTTTTTCTTTTCTTTTTCTAAAGACTCACTTACTTGAGAGATAGAAAGTGACAGAGAGAGTGCATGACGATGGGAGGGGCAGAGGAAGAAAATCTTCAAGCAGATTCTCCACTGAGCACAGAGACCAACACAGGGTTTGATCTCATGATCCATAAAATCATGACCTGAGCCAAAACCAAGAGTCAGGTTAAGTGACTTAATCTTAAGTGACTGAGCCACCCAGATGCCCCAGTTGTTTTTGTTTTCTCTTTCAATATTTTGATTATATCATCCCATTATCTTTTGGCCTGAAAAGCTTATAATCTTATGAGAGTTCCCTTGTATGTAACTTCTTTCTTCTCTCTTGCTACTCTCAAATCTTTCTTTGTCTTTGACTTTTGACAATTTAGTATATAATATATCTTAATATTACCCTGTTCACTGTTCAAACAGTGCCCTGTTCACTGTTCACTGTTCAAACTTAATACTGTCCTGTTCACTATTAGTGTTCTTTGAGCTTTGTGGATAAGGATGTTTATTTTTCTCCCCATGTTTGCAAAGTTTTCAGCCATTATTCCTTCAGATATACTTTCTGTCCTTGTCTCTTTCTCTTCTGGCATTCTCATAATGTAGATAATGTTTTTTTTGTTGTGTCCCATAAATTCCATCGGCTTTCTCCCTCTTTTTCATTTTTTTTCTTTTTGATCTTCTGACTGTGTAATTTCAAATGATCTATCTTCTAGGTCTCTGATTCTTTCTTCTGCATGACTCAGCCTGGTTTTGAAGCTCTCCATTGAATTCTTCAGGTCAGTCATCATATTTTTCAGATCTAGGCTTTCTGGTTGTTGTTGTTTTTGTTTTCAGTGGTTTCTATTTCTTTGTTGAACCTCTCTTTCTTTTCATGCATTGTTTCCATAATTTCAGTTAATTTTATGTCTGTGTATTCTTGTAGGTCAGTGTGCTAGTTCACTTATTTAAAAGGGATTGTTTAAATTCTTTTTTTTTTAACTGTTCATTGATCCCCATTGCTTTAGGAGCAGTTATTGAAATTTTATTAGTTCCTTTGGTGGTGTATGTTGACCTGATTTTTCATGATCCTTCATTATTTACTTTAGTGCCTGTTCATTTCAGTAAAGACTCTCTTCTTTCAGACTTCACATGTTCTCTTTGACAGAGACAGTTCTTCACCAGTCAGCTCACTCTGGGTTTCTGAATATGGTGCTGGTAATGTCCTTGGGAAGGTGGAACTTGCCAACAGAATTTGTTTTGGGTCAAGGTCACTGCCTGAGCTCTGAGATTTTTAGGTTTCCTCTGGCTGAGAACAGTTGAATAGGATTGCTCGGTTGCTTCTCTGCACAAACAGGTCAAGTTACCTCTTAGGTTATGTTCCACAATTGTCTGGGTTCCCTTGACAGACTTCCTAAATGGTTAAGTCTGGGTACTATACTCAGTAATAGTTGATACATTGAAATTGTTTCTGCATATCTTCTTGTTCAGAAATTTAAATCAGGCAAGACTATGTACTGAATTCCCTAGCCAGATAGGGCCACCAGTTTTCCTTTGCAGGTGGGAAAAAGCCATGTGTTCTACTTTCTGCTTAAGATTAACTGTAAGCAGAGCTGTTGGATGAGCTATGAATCTTCCCATGTGCTCTTGTTAGGTTCCCTGGTTGGTTAGATAGGCAGCTGTATTTAACAATGGGAAGGGGTAAAAATTCATTTGTCTTGCTGGGTGGAGAGGGGAACTATTTTCAAGGCTGGAAGGCTCTTTGTTTTTGGTCTTGACTCAAGTCAAACCATGTCACCAAATTTCCTGGCTCGGTGGGGCCACTGGCCTTGCTCTGTGGATAATCAGCTTTTCCTGCCAGATTCTCTGCTCAAGTATTGGTAGGCTATAATGCTCTCCAGATGTGTCAGCCAGAGTTTCTTGTCAGGTGGTACTGGGACCTACACTTAGCAGTGGGTGTGGTAGGAAGTGTCTCCCCTCTGAGCAAGCAGGATAGTCAGCCCCAAGCAGCCTTCCATATATGACCAGTTGGAGTATCTAGTCCAGAGGGGTTTGGAGATATGCTCATCAATGAGGGGGATTATGAATTAACTCCCCTAGCTGGGCAGAGCAGGTAAACTGACTCCAAGGTGGGAGAAGCTCTTTATTTATGGTCTTGATTAAAATTGGCCTACTGCCCTAATTCCTTAATTGAATAGTGCCACTTGCTGTGTTCTGTGGATGATCAACTTTGCCTGCTACACTTTAATCTAGTGCTGCTGAATTATGCAGCTTCCAGGCATTCTGGCTAGCCTTTCTGGTTAGGAATGGCCAGAAGCTACACTCAGCAATGGGTTGGGCCATGACTTAGCAATCTCGGGGCAGATGAAGCTGCAGGGCTGGAAAGCTCTTCACTTGAGAACCCAAACAAGGCAGACCTGCAGCTTGCTGAGTTCTCCGGTCAGACTATACAACCATGTTGCTCTGCAGGTAAGCCATACCACTGGTAGGACTACTGCATGGACATTGCAGTCAGGAATTTGGTCTGCCCAAATCTGAGTGCTAGTTGTTGTGAGCCCCTGTGTGTGATGAGTCACTTTTGCTCATTTCAATATTTTCTCCTTTTATGTGTCTTTTGACAGTTTGATTATAATGTGTCTCCATGTGAATCTCTTTGAATGTACCCTAGTAAGAGTTCGCTGAGCTTTGTGGATTTCTATGTGGAGAAATCAATGTGGAAATATTTCTATGTGAAGAAAGTCAAAGACTTTCCTCAGATTTGGGAAGTTTTCAGCTATTATTTATTCAAATCATTTATCTGTCTCTTAGTCTTTTTTTCTTTTCCTTTTGGGACTTCTATAATCCACATATTGGTCTGCTGGTTAATGTTCCATAAGTTTCTTAGGCCCCGTTTACTTTTTTTCATGCTTTTATTTTGGTCCTCAAACTTGATAATATCAAATTACTTTCCTTCAAGCCCACTGATTCTTTTACCTCTTCCTATTTTCTACTAAACTTTTTTTAAAAAAGATTTTACTTATTTATTTGACAGACAGAGATCACAAGTAGGCAGAGAAGCAGGCAGAGAGAGAGGAGGAAGCAGGCTCCCTGCTGAGCAGAGAGCCCAATGTGGGACTCTATCCCAGGCCTGGGATCATGACCTGAGGGGAAGGCAGAGGCTTTAACCCACTGAGCCACCCGGGTGCCCCTCTACTAAACTCTTTGAGTTAAATTTTAAACTCAATTATTGTACTTGTCATTTCCAAAATTCCTGTTTGGTTCTTTTTATAATTTCTATCTCTTTGATGATATTCTCATTTTGCTCATATACCTTCTTCCTGTTTTCCCTTAGTTCTTTGTCATATCTTCCTTTAGCTCTTCGAGAATATTTAAGATAGTTGAGTTTGAGAAGTTGTCTGTGGATTTTGGATATCAGCCCTTTGTCTATAGTGTCATTTGCAACAATCTTCTCCCATTCTGTGGGTTGCCTCTTTGTTTTGTTGATTATTTCCTTTGCTATGCAGAAGCTTTTTATCTTGCTGAAGTCCCAAAAGCTCATTTTCACTTTTGTTTCCTTTGCCTTTGGAGACATGTCTTGAAAGAAGTTACTATGGCTGATGTCGAAAATGTTACTGCCTATGTTCTACTCTAAGATTTTGATGGATTCCTCTTTCACAATGAGGTCTTTCATCCATTTAGAGTTTATCTTCGTGTATGGTGTAAGAGAATGGTCGAGTTTCATTCTTCTGTATATAGCTGTCTAATTTTCTCAGCACTATTTATCAAAGAGACTATCTTTATTCCATGGATATTTTTTTCTTGCTTCATTGAAGATTAGTTGACCTTACGGTTGAGAGTCCAAATCTGGGTTCTCTATTCTGTTCCATTGATCTATGTGTCTCTTTTTGTGCCAGTACTATGCTGTTTTGGTGATCACAGCTTTGTAATATAGCTTGAAATCAGGGAATGTGATGCCCCCAGGTTTTTTGTTTTTGTTTTTCTTTTTCTTTTTCAACATTTCCTTGGCAATTCAGGGCCTTTTCTGCTTCCATACAAACTTTAGGATTGTTTGCTCCAGCACTTTGAAAATTGCCATTGGTATTTTGATCAGGTTGATGTTGAAAGTATAGATTGCTTTGTGCAGCTTAGACATTTTAACAACGTTTATTCTTCTAATCCATGAGCATGGAAAATTTTTCCATCTTTTTGTGTCTTCTTCAATTTCTTTAATGAGTTTTCTGTACTCCTTGAGTATAGATCCTTTAGCTCTTTGATTAGGTTTATTCCAAGGTATGTTATGTTTTTGGTGCTATTGTAAATGGAATTGATTCTCTAATTTCTATTTCTACAGTTGCATTGCTAGTGTTTAAGTGAGCAACTGATTTCTGTGTACTGATTTTGTAACCTGCCACATTACTGAATTGCTGTATGAGTTCTAGTAATCTGAGGTTGGAGTCTTGGGTTTTCCACATGAAGTATTATATCGTCCTTGAAGAGAGAGAGTTTGACTTCTTCTTTGCCTATTTGAATACATTTTATTTCTTTTTCTTGTCTGATTGCTGTTGCTAGGATTTCTGCTACTATGTTTAATGATAGTGGTGAGAGTTGGCATCATTGTCCAGATCCTGATCTCAGTGGAAAGGCTCTCAGCTTTCCACATTGAGAATTATATTCACTGAGGGTTTTTCGTAGATGGATTTTATGAGGTTGAGGAATATTCCCTCTATCCCTATACTCTAGAGAGTTTTAATCTGGAAAGAATGCAGTATTTTGTCAAATGCTTTTTCTGCATCCTTAAGAGGACCATATGGATCTTGTCTTTTCTCTTATTTACATATTATATCACATTGATTGATTTGCAAATGTTGAACCACCCTTGCATCCCAGGGATAAATCCCATCTGGTCATGGTGGATAATCATTTTAATGTACTGTTGGATCTTATTAGCTAGGATCTTGTTGAGAATTTTGGTATCCATATTCATCAGGGATATTGGTCTGAAATTCTCCTTTTTGATGCAGTCTTTGCTTGGTTTGGGGATCAAGGTAATGCTGGCCTCAGAATGAGTCTGGAAGTTTTCCTTCTATTACTATTTTTTAAAATAGTTTTAGGAAAATAGGTACTATTCTTTGAATGTTTGGTAGACTTAACCAGGGAATACATCAGCCTGTGGACTCTTGTTTTTTGGGAGGTTTTGATCACTACTTCCATCTTGTTTCTGGTTATTGGTCTATTCATGTTGTCAATTTCTTTGTGTTTCAGTCTTGGAAGTTTATAGGTTTCCAGGAATGCATCCATTTCTTTCTGGTTGCTTAACTTATTTGTATATAGCTGTTGTTAATAATTTCTGATAATTGTATTTATTTCCTTGCTGTTAGTTGTGACTTCTCTCCTTTCATTCATAATTTTATTAATTTGGGTCCTTTCTCTTGTCTTTTAGATTAGTTTGGCCAGTGGTTTATCGATCATATTAATTCTTTCAAAGAACCAACTTCTAGTTTCATTGATGTGTTCTACGATATTTCTGATTTCTAATTCATTGATCTCTGTTCTAATCTTAATTATTTCCCTTTTCATGTATGGGCTAGGTTTAATTTGTTGTTGATCCTCCAGATCTTTAAGGTATAAATAGAGCTCGTGTATCCAGGAATTTTTTATTTTTTTGAGTGAAGCTTGGGTGGCTATGTATTTTTCCCTTAGGATTTAGGCCTTTGCCATATCCCATAGGTTTTGTATTGATGGTCTTCATTCTCATTGGTTTCCATGAATTGTTTAAGTTCTTCTTTGATTTCCTCATTAACCCAAACATTTTTGAGCAGGATGCTCTTTAGCTGCCAATTATTTTAATTTCTTCCAAACTTTTTCTTGTGATTGAGTTCCAGTTTCAAAGCATTGTGGTCTGGGAATATGCAGGGAATAATGCCAATCTTTTGATATTGGTTGAGACCTGATTTGTGACCCAGTATGTGATCTGTTCTGGAGAAAGTTCCATGCGTACTCAAGAAGAATGAATATTCTGTTGTTTTAGGGTGCAATGTTATGTGTATATCTATGAGTTCTATCTGGCCCAGTGTGTCATTCAAAGATCTTGTTTTATTTTTTTTTAAGATTTTATTTATTTGACAGACAGAGATCACAAGTAGGCAGAGAGGCAGGCAGAGAGAGGAGGAAGCAGGCTCCCCATTGAGCAGAGAGCCCAATGCGGGGCTCAATCCCAGACCCTGGGATCATGACCTGAGCTGAAGGCAGAGGTTTTAACCCACTGAGCCACCCAGTCGCCTCTCTCTCTCTCTCTTTTTAATACTATATTGTGTTCCTTGATTTTTTAATTAATTATTTTTATTAACATATAATGTATTATTTGCCCCAGGGGTACAAGTTTGTGAATCATCAGGCTTACATACTTCACAGCACTCACCATATCACCAAACTGGCAAAGCTCTTGTTTCTTTGTTGATTTTCTCCTTAGATGATCTATCTATGGCTGAGAGTGGAGTGTTGAGGTCTCCTACAATTAAGGTATTATTATCAATATGTCTATTTTGGTCAACAGTTGGCTTATGTAGTTGGCTGCTTTCATGTTAGGGGCATAGATATTTACAATTGATAGATATTTTTGGATAGACCCTTTAAGAATGATATAGTGTCCTTCTGTATCTCTAAGTACATACAGTCTTTAGCTAAAAACCTAATTGGTCTGATATGAGAATTGCTACCTCAGCTTCCTTTTTGAGGTCCACTGGCATGAGAGATGGTTCTCTATCCCTTCCCTTTCAGTGTGGATGTATCTTTAGGTTCAAAATGAGTCTCTTGTAGACAGAGTGTGGATGGCTCCTATGTTTTTATCCAATCTGCAACCCTGTGCCACTTCATAGGAGCATTTAGGCTGTTCAAATTGAGAGTGATTATTGGAAGATAAGATTTTATTGTCATCATTTTGCCTATGAAGTCCTTTTTTCTATAGATTGTCTCTGTAAATTTCTGTTCTATATCACACTTGGGGTCTTTCTCCTTTTACAGAACCCCACTTAATATTTCTTGCAGAGCCAGTTTAGTTGTTACATTCTTTCAGTCTCTGCTGGTCCTGGAAGCTCCTTATCTCTCCATCCATTCTGAATGACAGCCTTGCCAGATAAAGAATTCTTGGCTACATAATATTCTCATTCATTACCCTGAATATGTCTTGCCAGCCCTTTCTGGTTTGCCAATCCTCTGTGGACAGGTCTGATGTTATTCTGATGTTCCTCTCTCTGTATGTAAGGACTCTTTTCCCCCTAACTGTCCTTAAAATGGTTTTCTTGGTTCTAAGATTTGTAAGTTTTACTATTTCATGCCAGGGCATTGGTCTGGTCTATGTGGTTCTGGGAGGGGTCCTCTCTGCCTCTAGGACGTGATTACTCATTTCCTTCCCCAGATTAGGGAAGTTCTCCACTCTGATTTGGTCAAATATATCTTCTAGTCCTCTCTCTCCATCCCCTCAGGGATCCCAATAATTCTGACATTGGCATGTATCATGGCATCATTTATTTTTCTAATTCTGTTTTCACGGATTTTAAGCTGTTTGTTCCAGGCCTCCTTTTGCTCCTTCTTTTCTATCAGTTTGTCTTCAAGATCACTAATTTGTTCTTTTGCATCATTTACCCTAACTGTTAGAGTATCTAGATTAGATTGTATCTCATTGATAGCATTTTTAAATTCTGCCAGATCCACTCTCATTTCTGGCCTTAGAGAATCTATATTGCTCTTAATAGTTTTCTCCAGCTTATTGTCTTCATAACTGCTACATTGAAGTCTATTTCTGACATCTTGCTTAGATCCATATCCATTAAATCTGCAAGAGAGGTTATTGTCTCTGGGCCTTTCCTTTTTTGGGTGTTCCTCCTCCCAGTCATTCTGTTGTGTTGTGGTTGAGTGGATGTATAGCTTAAAATATCAACCACAATCCAGGGAAGTTTCAGAGAAATCTGAAATCACCAAAAAAACAAACAAACAAAAACACCAGCCAAAATGAGATACAAGAGTAAGATTTATAAGGTACAAACAAAAACAAACAAACAAGAAGACTGACCAAAAAAAACAAAACAAAAACAAAAACAAACAAACAAATAAACAAACAAAAAAATAGAAAAGCAAAACAAAACAAAAACAAAAACAAAGAAACCCAAAATAAAAGGCACAGGTTATGGGACAGTGGTTATAATCCCTCCATTTGGATCAGGAAAGGTATTTCAGTTCTTCCTGGGTGTATTTTGTTCTCTTTGTTAGAGAACTCTACTTCCCATAAATACGAGAAAATTAAAAATGGTATATATATCAAGGTAGTATTGAATAAAGAAAAAAGGACTACATTGACACTTATATTTATATCTATAAAAAATGAAAAAGAAAAAGTGTATGTTTGAAAAAGTTCAAGTTTAAAAGTTACTATGGAGTATGTTGTATTAAACATCTAGTTGAAATGATAAGTAGGTTAAAAGAAAAAGAGAGAAAAGTTGTATCTAAGAAATATACAGGCTGCAAGGCAATACCAGGAGCTTAATATATTGTTTTCCCCTTGTTCTGGAAGTTTACAGTTTAAGGGAGACCCTGCGGTTCTTGTCCTCCTGTTCTTTCAGCTTGTGTTCTAGGGGAGTGGGCTGCCATGTTGTTTTTCAGTAAGTCCTGCTTGGGAGGAGTTGCCCTGCCCCCTATTAAGGGGCTAGACCCCATGGAAACTGGTTTTTCAGGATTTTGTTCTCTGGAGGCTTTTGTTCTCTGGCGGCTTTTTCACCTTTTTGGAAGGTCATAGCAAAGTAAACTGTCTGCACTCGACCTCCGGCTCAAAGAGAAGCCGCAGTCTGCTCCCATCTGAAGCCTCCAGAGTAGTCTACCCTTCTTTAAGTGACACTGAAAACAGTAGCCTCCTATAGATGGTGTGTGCCCCCAGCGACCCTTTCAGTGGTTGACTGTGGATTCCTCTTGTCTCCATATCCTCATGCCACCAAAACCACCAGTGATTCTGGTCCTGGTGGTTGCTGTTTCTGGGACCATTGGGTTAGGTCCATGTCTGTCACCACCAGGTCCCAGCATTTGCCCCTTAGGCCCCTTTTTTCTGTTTGAGTGCTGTTATCAGTCCCTTCCCTTCTCACAGCCATTGGTCTCTAAGATATTGCTGGTCCCCAGGTGCAGGACATTTTTGCACTGGGGTATTATTTTACTTTCCAGTGGCTAGCTTCTGGTGGCCCCCTTCCCCTTCTGTTTATCCTCCAATATCTGTCTGCACAATCCCAACTCATCCTTCATAACTCTTGACTGATGATCATCTGCCCCTGTAGAGATCCAGACGTGTATAATCTTACATCTCAGGCTGATTTCATGGGTGTTCAGAGTTGCTTGGGAGATTTCTAGGTAAATTCAGGGGACCGGTTGAAAAGCAGTCCCCCACTTCTCCACCATCTTGGTGGAACCTCTATTTTTCATGGAATTAGATATAAATTTATTTTGGTATTCATGGCCTCCACAAAGTAACCCTAATTCCATTTTGAGTTCTAGTTGAACTGATCTTTTCCAGACATATCCTAACCTTTTATTCCATTGTGCCTATGCTCTTCTCTTCCCCTGGAATGCTCTTTGTTGTTTCTATCAAAATTCTGCTCATTTTTTTAAGGTTCAGCTGAGATAAATCCTCAAGTTGGATGTAGTTTTGCCATATCTTGAACTCCTATTGCATTTAATTTGTTGTATCTTTCTTATGACACTTATTATAGTATTCTTATATTAAAGTCATTTATGTTCCTTTCTTACCTTTTCCTCTCATAATTCTTGCCCTCTAGGAAATTATGCCTTACACATCTTCTTTATATCCTATAGCACCTAAAATAGCACCTACTTTAGAAGAGATGCCTGATAAATATTTGAACAGATTTCAACTAGTTACTTTGGAAAGTTATCTATACTTACTTCAATGATATTTAGTTTGTCAAGTTATTGAAGTTCTTTATAATTGCTTTAAAAGCCTCTGAGATTTTTTTAAATGCTTTTTTTAAAATGCAAAATTTTTAAATGCAAATTTTTAAATGCAAATTTAAATGCAAAGATTTTTTAAATGCAAATCATCATTTGGGGAAGAATTTGATTTTGGAACATAAAATTTATTCTAAGCTACACTTAGTGAATAATATTGATGTTGAATTTGGGCTTTTATGTTTTCAGTTAAAACAAAGGGAATATGAATTAATGAGACAGAGTCTCTGTCTCCCAACTCCAAAAGAAAAGTTCCCAAAATGTTTTCAACAATGGCAACATCATTGTAATGACTTTATAACTTCCTAAGTTTTCTACTTTGAAACATACAGTACTCATTCAAATGTGTCAAGTTTGAATATATTTGTTATATCAGTCTTGTTTCTTTGTCAATTAATTTTACAGTTTTCCAAACCATGGTGTTGAAAATGTGTTTGGAATTTAAATATCATTTAAATGATATGTATATTGTGCTGCTCATTTGAATTACTATTTTTGTAGCTTCTGGTGAAGAAGAAATTAAATCATCACTATTGACCAAGCAAAACTTTCCACATTTGAAGAAAATATGTTTATACAGTATTATTATTTTAAAAAGCATACAAGTTCAGCTGCTGTGGTTGGCTTTCCTGAGTTTTACCAGAAACACAAAGAACTGAAAAAAGATTCTTTTTTAATTCTTATTTATTTTTTAAATTTCTTTTCAGCGTTCCAGAATTCATTGTTTATGCACCACACCCAGTGCTCCATGCAATAAATACCCTCCATAATACCCATCACCAGACTTACCCAACCCCCATCTCCCTCCCCTCCAAAACCCTCAGATTGTTTTTCAGAATCCACAGCCTCTCCTGGATCATCCCCCCCTCCTATTTCCCCCAACTCCCTTTTCCTCTCCATTGAAAAAAGATTTGAAGTAACCAGGAGAGGGTAGCTGAATATAGCATTTGAGTATTATGTAACTGGTGTCCCAGAATTATTAAAAAAAAAAAGGTGAAACTTCATCTATTACCAATGCACATAGAATTGATAATATTTGTATGTGAATGTCCTTATAGGAGTTTTCTATTTTCTTGGTTACATACAATTTACTTAAGCAGAAAATCACATTTTATCTATCCATCTATCTATTTATTTAATTTTATTTAGAGAGAGAGCGAGTTTCAGTGGGGGGAGGGACAGAGGGAGAGAATCCCAAGCAGCCTCCCCTGAGTGTGGATCCTAACATGGGGCTCAATTCCACCACCTAGAAATCATGACGTGAGCTGAAATCAAGAGTCAGACACTTAACTGACTAAACCACCCAGGCACCCCAGAAAAAAAACCACATTTTATATTCTTAAAATGTATAATGCCCAATTTTAAAGACGTTCAATTATAATGTATATTGTATGAACCTTTTTTTTAATTTCATATGCAACTTTTTAATACTTGTTTATGGGAGGGGTTGCAATTTGTTTGGTTTAACATGTTTTTCGGAGCAAATTTATATAGCCAGTTTTAAATTATCATAATGGGTGGAAGGAAGCATGTGCACAGATAATCCAAAATTGTTGGGTATCTCTGTTTTTTCAAGAATATATTGTGTGATTATTGCAGTAGTCTTACCTCTTTCACTGAGCTAGCAACCAATTTACTTTACAAACATTATGTTATATAACAAGTACTGATGTGAGGACAAGAAAGTGTATGTTTTAAAGAACTTTTTTCCATAAAAATTTCATTATCACTCAGTTTACCAATTTTATTTGTTTGTTTAGTTTACCATTTTAAGAATCAATTACTCAAAACTTTTCATGATCCTCAAGCATTATAGTTTATTGCCATGTTACTGTAATGGGATTTTTAACTCAAATAAAAGTATTTTTTTTTCCTTAAAAGTATTATTTGGAGTTTATATCATTAATTTTTCTTAGGCTATCCCTTATGTTGGTGTACTTTGAACTCAAAATAAAATTTCAGATCTAGTGGCCAGGGGCAGTAATAATTTATCTGAATTTTGAATAATTAAGGATATTACTTTACTATTTGCATTGACTGTTTGAATATCACTCCTTATCAGTGGCATAATAATGATTCATAGGTCATCACTAAATGTAATTTTATCAAAACAATAAATTTTCTATTCAATACCATATTCTCAGCATCACCAACTTGCAAGGCTGATTTGACTTGTCAGTCTCTCAGGAGGTATGTGTTTGGGAAGGAAGGAGAGGGCAGGAGGAGAATTTGGAGTATTCCCCCAAACTTGTGAATCCCAGGGAAATGTATGGTTACATCTAGGCTACTCGGTATTTTAGCTCACAGGACCACCTTGGTCTCTGTAAACAGTTGCCAGAATCCAACTAGAGTAGCACTTATCTCCTTGTGAGACAATGCTGATGTAATAAGGTTTTGCTGGCTATTCATCTTAGTAGTTTCTGCTTAAAAAGGAAATTGCGGTTATGTAGGCTAAGTCTAGAAAACTAATATATAGCATGATGACTATAGTTAATAAGTTAATTATTATAACATGTATTCTACAGAGTGCTGAATTTTTACTATAAGAATTTTCTTTTTTGAAGATTTTATTTATTTATTTCAGAGAGAGCACAAACAGTGCAGAGGGGCAGAAGGAGAGGGACAAGCAGGGAGCCTGAAGCAGGGGTTGATCCCAGGATCATGTCCTGAGCTGAAGGCAGATGCTTAACCAATGGAGCCACCAGACTCCCCTATAAAATTTTTCTTGTCCACAGAATTTTGAAGCATGCTTCTAGGCCCCAATAATGCCCTAGAAATTTTCTTGAATTTCCAGGGGAACTGTACTACTTCTAAAGGAAGACCTTTTAAATCTGTTGTGTTCAATAAGGAAATGGCACTGTCTACATGGGGCATATGCTCTGAATGCATAACTATCTTGACATCCTATATGAATTTTTTGCTGTTGATCATTATTTGAAGTACTGTCAATGCATACCTTACTGAAATTCCATTTCTTGTTTCCACAGATTTCAGGAAACCTTACTGTGCCTTGGATTACAGGGTGTTCTAGAAAAAGAGCAGTAAGTAATCTTTCATTTAAAACAAGTAGGGTTTTCCCCTCTGTTGTTAATAAGAATGCCATTGAGAATATTTTCATGATTATTTATAAAGTTGGCAAAATTGAACCTCATTAAAACTGCATTATCTCAAAGTACATATTCTGAGATCATAATATTTATATATATTACCAATATAATCTTAAATGAAATGTAGTATTCAGTGCACCATCTAATCTTTGAGCAAGTTTTTATAGTTTTAAAAAGCACACAAAGATAATTAATGGGATAGGTGAAATAGAGGGGAATAAGAAGAGCATTGAGTAATGTATAGAATTGTTGAATCATTATATTACACCTCTGAAACTAAGATATATCTAACACTATATATTAACTATACTTCAGTAAAAAGATAAAATACCATAATATTTTTATATCTAATTATCCCAGTTAATTTGATCATATAATTGAATTGTGATTGATTTAAATGTCTCGATCAAAATTAAGAAATTTACATTACTATTTATTTTTAGTGCATTTCAGTATTTTTATGGTTGTAAAAGCCTTGACACACAATATGTTTTTTCCTTTAAATTCAATTATCCAATGATTAGTACATCATTAGTTTTTGATAACATGTTCAACTATGCATTAATTGTATATAACATCCAGTGCTCATCACATCACTTACCCTCTTTAATGCTCAACACCCAGTTACCCCATCTCTCCACCCCCTCTCCCTTTCTGCAGTCCTCAGTTTGTTTCCCAGTCAGAAGTCACATATGGTTTGTCTCCCTCTCTGATTTCTTCCCATTCATTTTCCCCTCCCTTCACTTATTATACTCTTCACCATTCCCATGTGATAATTGTCTTTCTCTGATTGACTTATTTCACTTAGCGTAATTACCTCCAATTCCATCCATGTATATGTAAATGATATTCATCTTTTCTGATGGCTAAGTAATATCCCATTGTATGTATGAGCCACATCTTCTTTACCCATTCATCTATTGAAAAACATCTTGGCTCCTTCCACAGTTTGGCTATTGTGAACATTGGTGCTATGAACATTGGGATACATGTGCCCCTTCTTTTCACTATATTTGTATCTTTGGGGTAAATATACCCAATTGCTGGGTCATAGGGAAGCTCTATTTTTAACATTTTGAGGAACCACCATACTGTTTTCCAGAGTGGCTGTTCCAGTTTGCATTCCCACCAACAGTGTAATAAGGTTCCCCTTGCTCAACATCCTCACCAACATTTGTTGTTTCCTGCCTTGGTAATTTTAGCCATTCTAACTGGTGTAAGGTAGTATCTCATTGTGGCTTGATTCATATTTCCCTGATGGCAAGTGATGTGGAGCATTTTTTCATAGGTCTTTTAGCCATTTGTATGTCTTTTTTTGGAGAAGTGTCTCTTTATGCCTTCTGCCCACTTCTTGACTGTATTCTTTGTTTTTTTTGGTTTCATAAGTTCTTTACAGATCTTGAATAACAGGCTTTTATCTGATATGTCATTTGCAAATATTTTTTCCCATTCCATAGGTTGCTTTTAGGTTTGTTGATTGCTTCCTTTGCTGAGCATAAGCTTTTTTTTTTTTTTAAAGATTTTATTTATTTATTTGGCAGACAGAGATCACAAGTAGGCAGAGAGGCAGGCAGAGAGAGAGAGGAGGAAGCAGGCTCCCTGCGGAGCAGAGAGCCCGATGTGGGACTCGATCCCAGGACCCTGAGATCATGACCCGAGCTGAAGGCAGCGGCTTAACCCACTGAGCCACCCAGGCACCCTGAGCATAAGCTTTTAATCTTGATGAAGTTCCAATAGTTCATTTTTGCTTTTGTTTCCCTTCCCTTTAGAGATGTGTCTTGCAAGAATTTCTGTATCCAGGGTCGAAGAGGTTGTTTCCTGTGTTTTCCTCTAGCATTTTGATGGATTCCTATCTTCACATTTAGATCTTTCATCCATCTTGAGTTTATCTTTGTGTATGGTGTGAAAGAATGGTCTAGCTTCATTCTTCTGCATGTGGCTGTCCAATTTTCCCAGCACTGTTTATTAAAGAGACTGTCTTTTTTCTGTATGATATTCTTTCCTGTTTTGTTGAAGATTAGTTGACCTAAGACTGAGGGTCCATTTTTGGGCTCTCTAGTCTGTCCCATTGATCTGTGTCTGTTTTGTGCCAGTACCATACTGTCTTGATGATTACAGCTTTGTAACATAACTTAAAGTCAGGCATTGTGATGCCCCCAGCTTTGGTTTTATTTTTCAACATTCCTCTGGTGATTTGGGGTATTTTCTTGTTTCACACAACTTTTAGGATTGTTTGTTCCAGCTCTGTGAAAAATGTCAATGGTATTTTGATAGGGATTACATTGAATGTGTAGATAGCTCTGTGCAGCCTAAACATTTTAGCAATGTTTATTCTTCCAATCCACAAGCATGGGATGTTTTTCCATTTCTTTGTGTTCTTCAGTTTCTTTCATAAGCATTCTGCAGTTTTTAGTGTACAGATCTTTTACCTCTTTGATTAGGTTTATTCCAAGGTATCTTACGGTTTTGGTGCAATTGTAAATGGGATACGTTTCTTAATTTCTCTTTCTTCTGTCTCATTGATAGTGTATAGAAATGCAACTCATTTCTGTGCACTGATTTTGTATCCTGTCACTTTGCTCAATTGCTGTATGAGTTCTAGAAATTTTGGGGTGGAGTCTTTGGGGTTTTCTACATAAAGAATCACGTCATCTGCAAAGAGTGAGAGTTTGACTTCTTAACCAATTTGAATGTTTTCATTTCTTTTTATTGTCTTATTGCTGAAGCTAGGACTTCTAGTATAATTTTGAATGACAGTGGTGAGAGTAGACATCTCTGTCGTATTCTTGATCTTAAAGGAAAAGCTCTCAGTTTTTCCCCACTGAGAATCATATTCACTGTAGGCTTTTCATAGATGACCTTTATGATATTGAGGTATGTTCCCTGTATCTCTATACTTTGAAGAGTTTAAAAACCTAGCAGATCAGAAAGGTGTGACGAGTTATATTCAGGGTACTAAATGGGAAGAACATGCAACTAAGAATATCCAGCAAGGCTGTCATTCAGAATATAAGGAGAGATAGAGTTTCCAAGACAGACAGAAGCTAAGAGAATATGTGACCACCAAGCCATCCCTGGAAGAAATATTAAGGGGGATACTGTATGTAAGGAGAGACACCAAGAGTAACAGACCAGAAAGTAACAGAATCACTCTTCAGAAACAGGGACTTTGCAGGCAATACAATGGCACTAAATTAATATCTTTCAATAGTTTCTCTGAATGTAAATGGGCTGAATGCTCCAAGCAAAAGACACAGGGTTTCAGATTGGATAAGAAGTAGGATCCATCCATATGCTGTCTACAGGAGACTCATTTTGAACCTAAAACACCTCCAGATTGAAAGTGAGGGGGTAAAGAATAATTTACCATGCTAATGGATCTCAAAAAAAGCTGGGATAGCATTCCTCATATCAGACAAATTAGATTTTAAACCAAAGACTGTAATAAGATATGTATAGGGACATTATATCATACTTAAATGGTCTATCCAATGAGAAAATCTAGCATTTCAGTATTCAAAAGTAATGAGTAACTAGTAGTTTAACAGTCTTATTTTGTTTTTCTGACTTCCTACCCCAACCATTGTGATTTGTATAATGTTAAAAACAAAAACTTAATTAAAATTGTGTTTTATCAAAGAATCTTATTCAGTTGGTCTGTGTGGGACCTATAAATCTGAATTTTAAGAAACACCTCAGGAGATTTCTATGTAAGTGGTCAATAGATGGGAAACCATTAAAAGATTTTAATTATAAAAGAGACATAAATAGAATTTTAGAAAGATAACTCAAGTTACTTTATGGTAGGTAGGTTTAGGGATAGTAAAAACTGAAGCTAGGAACTTTTGTACTGTACGGGATTATGTAGACTCTTTTTTAATTTCTCTTCCCCCCAAAATAGAACTATAAACCATGAAAATAATATAGGATGCCACCAACGGAGATCTCTAAAAGTTGGAAAGGAAGCAACTCATTAGTAACTCCAGGACTTGGAAGAACTACAGGGTATTTTGTCTCCCAATTAACAACAGAAGGTAACCAGGCCAGGCATCTCATGACCCCCAGTGTAATAAGAGAAAACAGCTTGGGTAGGCTCATTCCTCCCATTGTTGGGGTGGGAGTTCCCAAACAGCATGAAGTGATCCTGACAATATTGCCATAGGAGAGCAGTTAGAAGCCTCAGTAACAGTAAGGGAACCAGAGAAGTGTTCTTATTCTCTGTTGCACCTGAACCTTTCTTCCTTTGGTGGAGATACCAGGGAGAAATACCAAAGGGAGATGCCACAAAAAGTAGTTTGACCTGGAAAACCTCTTTGGCCTGGTTAAGTCAGAGAATTATTTCCCCAACTTAGAGAATCAGGTGGCTTGGTTGGCACCAGCAAAAGTGATCAAGGCACTATATGTGCACAGCTTAGTCAGTGTGCTGTTCATCTCTGAAGGATAGAAAATCTATTTTCCCACATGGAGACACTAGCCCAGGTGGTACCAAATAAATCAAGCAATTAAAACAACACTATAGCTTATTTGAAAATTAAAATACCACCAGAAGGTACCATTAGAACCACAGCCCATAAATGTCAGCCAGGAACTGTGTGCCTGCCTGGTAAAATAAAAAAAGATTTAAATAAAACCAAAAATCTCTTTATATAATGGCCACAGTATTCAGGAAAAAAATCACTCAGAATACCAAGAACCAGGAAAATCACAGAATGAATGATAAGAGACAATCAACTGGCACAAATACTGAGATGAAGTAGATAATGGAATTATCTCACAAAGATTTTAGAGCATCCATTATAAAACTGTTCCAACATGCAGTTACACATTCCTTTGAAGCAAACGAAAAAAATAGAAAATCTCAAGAAAACAATCAACGTTATAAAGGAACCAAATGAGAATTGTAGGAATGAAGAATATAATAACAAATAAACCTGCAGGATTCCTCAAGATTTGAGTGGTGATAAAAGAGAACAGAATCAATGAACCTGAGGACAGAGTGATAGAATTTACCTAACTGAAAAATATTAGAGGCTTAAAATCCTGTGGAAAAATAACAAAAGATTCAATATTTGTGTCATTGAAGTCCTATAGTAAGAGGAGACAGAGAATGGGACATAAAGAATATTCAAAGAAATAGTGGCAAAAGCATCTCAAATGTGGGGAAAAATCTAACATTACCTACAGATTCAAGAAACTGAGTGAATTCTAAGCAAGATAGATGCAAAGAAATCCATACCTAGGAGCATCATAATTAAACTTCTGAAGACTAAAGACAATGCAAAAAAGTCTTGAATGCTGTCAGAGAGAAATAATGCATTACTTCTGGAAGAATACCAATTCAAATGACAATGGATTTCTCATCTGAAACCTTGAAGACCAGAAGGTCAATATTTTTTCACATGTTGAAGAGGATAACTTTCAACAAATAATTCTTTGTTTCACAAAACTATCCTTCAGGGAATGAAGGAACAAAAAGACATTTTTAGGTGAAAAAGAAGTAAAGTAATTTGTTGGTAGCTTGCCTACTCTGAAACAATGACTAAAGGAAGTTCTTCACAGAAAAAGAAAATGATAGAAGAGGAACTTGGGGGCAGTAGGGAGGAAGAAATAACAACAGAAAGTGCAGAAATAGGCCTGTCTTGCTCTTCATGAATTTTCTATATTATATTTGATGATTAAAACAAAAGTAATAGTACCATCTCTCTGATACCCAAGACAATGGTACTTAAAACTTGGAAGATTAAAGGCATATAAACAGAAGTAAGGTTTCCACACTTTGTCAGAAGGGGTAAGTTACGGAAACCAGTACACTATGACCAGTCACATTATGTGTATTTGATAGCGAGAACGATCAAAAACTACAAAATAATACACTAAAAAACACCTAAAATGAATCAAAATAGAAACCTAAAAAATATTCAAGTCACACAGGTAGAAAAGAAAAGAAAAAAAAAAAAGAAACACAGGAATGCAAAACAGAAGAAATGGAAAATAATAAAATGACAGACATAAGCCATAATATGGCAATAATTACTTAAATATACCAAGTAAAATTTAGATATATTGGCAGAACTGATAAAAGAAACACAACTCATTTTTTAAAAGATTTTTATTTATTAATTTGATAGACAAAGATTATAAGTAGGCAGAGAGGCAGGCAGAGAGAGAGGAAGAAGCAGGTTCCCTGCTGAGCAGGAAGCCCAATGTGGGGCTCGATTCCAGGACCCTGAGACCATGACCTGAGATGAAGGCAGAGGCTTTAACTCACTGAGCCACCCAGGTGCCCCAACACAACTCAATTTTATGCTGTTTATAACATCTGACTTCAAATTCAGTAGCATATGTAGGCTGAAATGCAAATGATAGGGGAAAATATTCCATGCAAATGTTTAGGGAAAAATATGCCATGCAAATATTAATCATAAAAGCCAGAAGTGAGCAGCTGTGTTAACATCAGATAAAATAGACTTTATTTTTTTTCTCTCCAAATGTTTATTTAAATTCTACTTATTTAACATATAGTGTAATACATGTTTCAGAGTAGAATTTAGTGATTCATCCCTTACATAAAACACTCCATTCTCATCATAAAAAAGTAAACTTCATCATACCCATCACTCCTCTAGCCAATAGCCTACCCAGCTCCCACCATCAACCCTCAGTTTGTTTTCTGTCTTTAAGAGTCTTTTTTTGGTTTGTTTTCCAGTCTCTCTCTTTTTTTCCCTACAATTTGGTCATCTGTTTTCTTTCCTGAATTCCATAGGAGTGAAACCAAATAGTATTTGTTTTTCTCTGACTGATTTATTTTGCTTAGCATAACACACTAGTTCTACCAATCTTGTTGCATATGGCAAGATTGCATTTCTCTGATGGTTAAGTAAAATCAAAATTTTTCATGACAATTTTTGATAACTGTGAATATCTACACACACACACAGAGCACATCTTCTTTATCCATAAGTCAGTGGACATTTTGGGCTCTTTTCATAGCTTGACTATCGTTGATAATGCTGCTGTAAACATTGGGGTGAATGTCCACATTCAAATCCGTGTATTGTTCAGTTAAATGGCTAGTAGTACAATTGCTGGGTCATAGGGTAGTTCTGTTCTTAACTTTTTGAGGAACCTCCATACTGTTTTCCTTAGTGTCTGCACCAGTTTGTATTCCCACCAACAATATAAGAGGGCTCCTCTTTATCTGAATCTTTGACAACATCTGTTGTTTCATGAATTGTTAAATTTACCCATTCTTACAGGTGTGAAGTGGTAACTCATAATAGTTTTGATTTGTATTTCCCCAACAATGAGTGATGTTGAACTTCTTTTCATGTGTCTGTTAGTCATCTAAGTGTCTTCTTTGGAAAAGTACCTATTCATGTTTTATGATAATTTCTTAACCAGATTATTTGGTTTTTGGATGTTGTTTTTGGTAAGTTCTTTATAGATTTTAGATATTAACCCTTTATCATATTTCATTTGCAAATATCTTCTCCCATTCCATGGGCTGCCTTTTAGTTTTGTTGATTGCTTCCCTCTACATCTGAAACTAATGATGTGCTACTACATGTTGGCCAATTGAATTTAAATAAAAAAATAAAAAAAAATTTAAAATATCTCCAGCATTATTTACAGAGCTAGAAAAAAACAATCCTGAAATTTGTATGGAACCACAAAGATCCTGAATAGCCAAAGCTATCCTGAAAAAGAAAACCAAACCTGGAGGCATCACAAATCCAGGCATCGAGCTATATTACAAAGTCGTAGTCCTCAAGAAAGTATGGTACTGGCACAAAAACAGACACATTGGTCCTTGGAGATGAACAGAAAATTCAGAAGTGGATCTACAACTATATGGTCAACTAAACTTTAAAAAAGCGGAGAGAATATCCAATTTTAAAAAGAGGGTCTCCTCAATAAATGCTGGTGAGAAAACTGGACAGAAACATGCCAAAGAATAAAACTGAACCACTTTCTTATTCCATACTGGAAAATAAATTCAAAATGGATGAAAGATGTAAGTGTGATGCAAGAAACCATCAAAATCATAAGGAAGAACATAGACAGTAACTTCTTTGGCCTTGGCCACAGCAACTTCTTACTAGACACATCACTGGAAGGAAGGGAACAAAAGCTAAAATGAACGATTGAGACTTAATCAAGAGAAAAACTTATGCACACTGAAGGAAGAAATCAACAAAACTAAAATAAACTTTAAAATAAAATTACTAGAGAAAAAGAAGTTATTAGATAATGTAAAGTGATATGTCCACCGGGAAAACAGAACAAACCCCAAAGTGTACAAGAGCAATAGATCTTCAAAATGCATGAAACAAGAACTGATAGAGCAGAAAAGATAATAGGCAAATCTACAATTGTAGAGGGATACTTCAACACTCTCTTCTCAGAAACTGATAGAGCTACTAGACAGAGAATCAATAAGGACAAAGAAGATTTGAACAACACAATCAACCAAAAAAATCTAATCAAAACATATAGAACATGTATAAAACACTCCACCCAACAAGAAAAGAACACATAGTTTTAAAAGATCCCTGAACATTGTGTGTATATACCACATCTTCTTTATCCATTCATTTGTTGATGGACATCCATCTAGGTTCTTTCCATAGTTTGGCTATTGTGGACATTGCTGCTATAAACATTCGGGTGCACGTGCCCCTTTGGATCACTACGTTTGTATCTTTAGGGTAAATACCCAGTAGTGCAATTGCTGGGTCATAGGGCAGCCATCAAAAGAAATGAATTCTTGCCATTTGCGACGACATGGATGGAACTAGAGCGTATCATGCTTAGCGAAATAAGTCAAGCAGAGAAAGACAACTATCATATGATCTCCCTGATATGAGGAAGTGGTGATGCAACATGGGGGCTTAAGTGGGTAGGAGAAGAATCAATGAAACAAGATGGGATTGGGAGGGAGACAAACCATAAGTGACTCTTAATCTCACAAAACAAACTGAGGGTTGCTGGGGGGAGGGGGGTTGGGAGAAGGAGGGTTGGGGTTATGGACATTGGGGAGGGTATGTGCTTTGGTGAGTGCTGTGAAGTGTGTAAACCTGGCGATTCACAGACCTGTACCCCTGGGGATAAAAAATACATGTTTATAAAAAATAAAAAATTTAAAGAAAAAAAGATCCCTGAACAGTCATCAAGTCATTTGTTTTACGCTGTAAAACAAATCTCAATAGCTTTAAAAGATTGAAACCATACATATTGTATACTCAAACCTCACTAGAATGAAACTAGAAATCAGTAACAGAAAAACAACATGAACATTAACTAATTATATATAAATTAAACAACATGCTTCTAAATAATCTGTGAGTCAAAGAGAAAATCATAGAAATATGTATAAGTACATAAAATGAAAATATAGCATATCAAAAGATGTGGGATATAGCTAAAACAATATTAAAATTTTTATTGCCATGCTATATGCTCATACTGGAAATGAGAAAAAGACTGAAATTGAACATCTAAGTTTGTATTTAAAGAAACTAAAGGGGCATCTGGGTGGCTCAGTGGGTTAAAGCCTCTGCCTTTGGCTCAGGTCATGACCCTGGGATCGAGCCCCGCATCAGGATCTCTGCTCAGCGGGGAGCCTGCTTCCCCCTCTTTCTCTCTGCCTGCCTCTCTGCCTCCTTGTGATCTCTCTTTGTCAAATAAATAAATAAAATCTTAAAAAAAAGAAACTGAAATAATGAGAACAAAACAAACCCAAAGCAAAGAAAAAGCAAGATATTATAACAGCAGAGGTCATTGAAATTAAAATATGAAAGGGGTAAATAAAATCAATGAACAATTAATCTGATTCTGGGTAAAAATTAGTAAAATTGATAAACCTCTAGTAGAACAGGAAAAATATTAAACTGAAGCTAGGAAAACAATGCTATTATAATTTCAATACTCCAAGCAGGATGTAATGAAGATTTGAATGAAGGCAGTAACAGTGACGATAGAATGGGGCAGTGAACACAATAGATGTTAAGGAGAAAAATTATTGGACTTGGTAAATGAATCAATGTGGAAAGGATGAATGAGTGCATGAAACCATAAGTGACTTTTTTTTTTTTTTTTTTTTTACCATGGTGACTAGGTAGGGGGCACCTGGGTGGCTCAGTTGATTGGTTGTCTGCCTTCAGGTCAGATCATGATCCTGGGGTCCTGGGATTGAGCCCCCAGTCAGGCTCTCTGCTCAGTGGGTAGCCTACTTCTCCCTCTCCCTCTGCTTGCTGCTCCTCCTGATTATGAGCTCTCTCTCTGTGTCAAATAAATAAAATCTTAAAAAAACAACAACAAACAAAAACATTGGTGACTAAATGGAAATTCCATTAACCAACATAAGGAATTAAGAAGGATGAATGCATTTGGAAAGACTAATGTAGTTGTGACTATAGTACTTGAGGTTTAGAGGAGTTGTTAGAATGAACTCTAAAATATTTACATGTTCAATACCACTTACACACACTTGCACACACACCTTTCAAGTCCCACTTCTCTTTAGCTTCTGTCCCCAGCCCTCCATCATTCATGATTTCTCTGTCAGTTTGTATGACACAAATAATCTAATGTCACTGCTATAGAGATAATCTGGCACCCATGTCTTTACTTCACTTCATCTCATCTTTCTCAACTTACTTTCTCTGAAAACATATTCTGAGATGAAGCCTGAGAGAAGCCTGAATCATGACAACTGCCATTTGTTCATTTGATTCATATTTTGGTTAGAGTGTTTACCTAATACAGTTACCACTAGCACATGCAGCTAGACTATTGCTTACTTTGAATGTGGCTAGTGCAACTGAGGATCTGAATTTTCACACTTCATTTCATTATTTTAAATTAAAATTAAAAATCTGATACATGGACTTCCACTTCTGACCTAGACTGAGTAATACTAGACTTATATTCATATCTGAAAGGACCAGAAAACTGAACTAAATATATGAAACAATAATTTTCAAAACACTGGAAACCTGGCAACTGTGTTAGTTATCTGTTGCTGCATGACAGATTACCAGTCTTAGCTACTTAAAATAACATGCATCTATTATCTCACCATTTCTGTGAGTCAGGAGTCCAGGCATAACTTATCTGGGTCTTTTGCTTAGGCTCTCACAAAGTTGTGATCAAGGGGGTGGCTAGTCTGTGTTCACTTATGGGGGTTTGAATATGGATGAATACATTTTTAATTTCACACAGGTTGTTGGAACAATACATTCTTTGTGACTGTAAGTGTGAGGCCTTGACATCATGTTGGTTTTTACCTGGAGGCTACCTTCAGGTCCTAGAAGGGGCTGCCTACAGTTCTAGAGGCATTTCTTAATTCCTAGAGGTTACCCACTGGTCCTAGATACTTCACATATTTTGTTGTCATACAGGCTTTAAAAGCACGGTCATTTATGCTTTCAAGCTATCAAGGGGAGTCTCTAGAATCTAGAGTGAGTCTGCTAGCAAGACAAAGTCTTTTATAATATAACATTATTATAAGAATGATGTTCTATCATTTTTACTATATTCTGTTGGTTAGAAACAAGCCACAGATCCTACCCATATTTAGAGGAAGGAATTATACAAGGACTTGAAAACAAGGTGATGGGGTAATGAGGTTGCCACCTTAGAGACAGACACAAAAATGGACGATAGTCCAGAATTGTGATGCCACCAACGTTGGCTTTCTTTTTCAATATCCCTTTGGCTATTCGAGGTCTTTTCTGGTTCCATATAAATTTTAGAATTATTTGTTCCATTTCTTTGAAGAAGATGGATGGTACTTTGATAGGAATTGCATTAAATGTGTAGATTGCTTTAGGTAGCATAGACATTTTCACAATATTTATTCTTCCAATCCAGGAGCATGGAACATTTTTCCATTTCTTTGTGTCTTCCCTCCATTTATTTCATGAGTACTTTATAGTTTTCTGAGTATAAATTCTGTGCCTCTTTGGTTAGGTTTATTCCTAGATATCTTATGGTTTTGGGTGCAATTGTAAATGGGATGGACTCCTTAATTTCTCTTTCTTCTGTCTTGCTGTTGGTGTAGAGAAATGCAACTGATTTCTGTGCATTGATTTTATATCCTGACACTTTACTGAATTCCTGTATAAGTTCTAGCAGTTTTGGAGTGGAGTCTTTTGGGTTTTCCACATATAGTATCATATCATCTGCGAAGAGTGATAATTTGACTTCTTCTTTGCCGATTTGGATGCCTTTAATTTCCTTTTGTTGTCTGATTGCTGAGGCTAGGACCTCTAGTACTATGTTGAATAGCAGTGGTGATAATGGACATCTATCCCTACACTTTGAAGAGTTTTGATCAGGAAAGGATGCTGTACTTTGTCAAATGCTTTTTAGCATCTATTGAGAGTATCATATGGTTCTTGTTCTTTCTTTTATTGATGTGTTGTATCACATTGACTGATTTTCGGATGTTGAACCAACCTTGCAGCCCTGGAATAAATCCCACTTGGTCGTGGTGAATAATCCTTTTAATGTACTGTTGAATCCTATTGGCTAGTATTTTGTTGAGTATTTTCACATCTGTGTTCATCAAGGATATCAAGACAGCATGGTACTGGCACAAAAACAGACACATAGATCAATGGAACAGAATAGAGAGCCCAGAAATAGACCCTCAACTCTATGGTCCACTAATCTTCGACAAAGCACGAAAGAATGTCCAATGGAAAAAAGACAGCCTCTTCAATAAATGGTGTTGGGAAAATTGGACAGCCACATGCAGAAAAATGAAATTGGACCATTTCCTTACACCACACACAAAAATAGACTCAAAATGGATGAAGGACCTCAATGCGAGAAAGGAATCCATCCAAATCCTTGAGGAGAACACAGGCAGCAACCTCTTCGACCTCAGCCGCAGCAACATCTTCCTAGGAACAACGCCAAAGGCAAGGGAAGCAAGGGCAAAAATGAACTCTTGGGATTTCATCAAGATCAAAAGCTTTTGCACAGCAAAGGAAACAGTTAACAAAATCAAAAGACAACTGACAGAATGGGAGAAGATATTTGCAAACGACATATCAGATAAAGGACTAGTGTCCAGAATCTATAAAGAACTTAGCAAACTCAACACCCAAAGAACAAATAATCCAATCAAGAAATGGGCAGAGGACATGAACAGACATTTCTGCAAAGAAGACATCCAAATGGCCAACAGACACATGAAAAAGTGCTCCACATCACTGGGCATCAGGGAAATACAAATCAAAACCACAATGAGATCTCACCTCACACCAGTCAGAATGGCTAAAATAAACAAGTCAGGAAATGACAGATGCTGGCGAGGATGCGGAGAAAGGGGAACCCTCCTACACTGTTGGTGGGAGTGCAAGCTGGTGCAGCCACTCTGGAAAACAGCATGGAGGTTCCTCAAAATGTTGAAAATAGAACTGCCCTATGACCCAGCAATTGCACTACTGGGTATTTACCCTAAAGATACAAACATAGTGATCCAAAGGGGCACGTGCACCCGAATGTTTATAGCAGCAATGTCCACAATAGCCAAACTATGGAAAGAACCTAGATGTCCATCAACAGATGAATGGATGAAGAAGATGTGGTATATATACACAATGGAATACTATGCAGCCATCAAAAGAAATGAAATCTTGCCATTTGCGACAACATGGATGGAACTAGAGCGTATCATGCTTAGCGAAATAAGTCAAGCAGAGAAAGACAACTATCATATGATCTCCCTGATATGAGGAAGTGGTGATGCAACATGGGGGCTTAAGTGGGTAGGAGAAGAATCAATGAAACAAGATGGGATTGGGAGGGAGACAAACCATAAGTGACTCTTAATCTCACAAAACAAACTGAGGGTTGCTGGGGGGAGGGGGGTTGGGAGAAGTGGGTGGGATTATGGACATTGGGGAGGGTATGTGCTTTGGTGAGTGCTGTGAAGTGTGTAAACCTGGTGATTCACAGACCTGTACCCCTGGGGATAAAAATATATGTTTATAAAAAATAAAAAATTATTAAGATGTTAAAAAAAAAAGGACAATAGTGATACTAAATCTTCCTGGCATATGTTACTGCCTTCAAAAAGCTCATAGACTCTGATGTAGGGAGGAGAAGCCCAAGTGGAGCCTAAAAGTACTTTTTCAGTTGAAGAGATGGAATTAAGAGGCCAGGGAGAATAAGATGGTTAGAATTTGCCAGGCAGAGTATTGGAGTGGAGAGTGCTACACACAGAGAGAACTCGGGAATTTGGCAGAAGTTTATCCTTTAATAGTGAACTGGGTACTGGCTACCCATATATATGGAGAAATTAAGTCTAGAAAAATACCCATCTGAAAAGATTTGAAATGACTGAAAATGAAATGACTTAGTGTTCATATGGGCCAGGAAGAGTGACTTACCTACCAACCATACTGGAAAACACGATTCATGAGTCATTGTGTAAGGCACACAAAAAGCTCGTTGTAGACTAAATGCTTCTCATATTCTCCCTAATAAATCCTAAAAGCAAATTCAGAAAGGATAAGTTTCCAAGTAACCTATTGGTATCCCAGATCAAAGTTAAATATTATGGAAATTAAAAATATATGGCACTCAACAAGAAAAAATTTACAGTGTCTGTCATTCATCAAAAACTACCCGAAAAAGAAGCAAAGGAAAACATATGGAGAAGCAAGAAAATATGACCCATGATTAGGAGAAAATTAATTAAATGAAAATGACCCAGAATGGAAACATGCTAGAATTAGCAGAAGAGGAAATGAATGCAGTTATTTAATGTATTTTCTATGTTTTAAAAGTTGAGTGGAGATGTGTCACATATAAAAAGACCAAATAAAACTTCTAGAGATAAAAGTTATAATGTCTGAGGTGGGGGGAAATATTAGATGGAATTAATTAGATGTTGCAAGAGAAAAGATTAGTGAATTTAAAGGCACAAAAATTCAAAATATTCAAAGTGAAACAGAAGAAAATATTGAAAGAGGAGCATCAATAACCTGTGAGAGAATTAAGTAGCCCAATGTATCTTATAATTGAAGTATCTCAAAGAATTGGAGATAAGACAGAAAAATATTTGAATAAATAATATATTAAAATGTTCCAAACTTGATGAAACTATACACAGACCCAAGAAGCTCAATGAAACCCAGGTATAAGAACCACAAAGGCACATCATAAAAAAATGCTTAATATTAATGATGAACAGAAAAATTAAAAGCATCCAGAAAAAAATATGTTATGAACAGAGAAACAAAGATAAAGATGTTATTGGGTTTCTCATGGGAAACAATGCAGGTAATAAGGCAGTGGCACAATAATTTTATTAAAACACTGGAATAAAAACTCAATCAGATTGTTATACCCAACTAGAATATTCAAAATTGATAATGAAATAAAGACCTTTTCAGATACACACCAACTGAAAGAATTCATCAAGCAGTTTGGGTCCAGTGGAGGTTATACCAGCCATACAAGATTAGTTTAACATTAAAAAATCAAAGCAGGGGGAGGAGTCAAGATGGCGGAGAAGTAGCAGGCTGAGACTGCTTCAGCTAGCCGGAGATCAGCTAGATAGCTTATCTAAAGATTGCAAACACCTGAAAATCCATCGGCAGATCGAAGAGAAGAAGAACAGCAATTCTGGAAACAGAAAAACAACCACTTTCTGAAAGGTAGGACCCGCGGAGAAGTGAATCCAAAGCGACGGGAAGATAGACCCCGGGGGGAGGGGCCGGCTCCCGGCAAGCGGCGGAGCAACGGTGCACAAAATCAGGACTTTTAAAAGTCTGTTCCGCTGAGGGACATCGCTCCAGAGGCTAAACCGGGGCGAAGCCCACTCGGGTTCAGCGTGGCCTCAGGTCCCGCAGGGTCACAGAAGGATCAGGGGTGTCTGAGTGTCGCAGACCTTGCAGGTATTGGAACGGGAAAGCCGGCTACAGAGACAGAGCCGACAGTAAGCTCACAGCTCGGTGTTACCTTGAACTGGTCGCAGGCTCGGAGAGCTCGGAGCGCGGCCGGAGGTCAGGCAGACGGGAGTAACTGGGCGCTGTTCTCTGAGGGCGCACTGAAGAGTGCGGCCCTGGGCTCTCAGCTCCTCCGGGCCGGAGACAGGAGGCCGCCATTTGTATTCCCGTCCTCCGGAACTCTACGGAAAGCGCTCAGGGAACAAAAGCTCCTGAAAGCAAACCCGAGCGGATTACTCACCCCGGCCCCGGGTAAGGGCGGTGTAATTCCGCCTGGGGCAAAGACACTTGAGAATCACTACAACAGGCCCCTCCCCCAGAAGATCAACAAGAAATCCAGCCGAGACCAAGTTCACCTACCAAGGAGTGCGGTTTCAATACCAAGGAGAGCAGCAGAATTCCAGAGGAGGAGAAAGCCAAGCACGGAACTCATGGCTTTTTCCCTGTGATTTTTTTTTAGTCTTGCAGTTAATTTAATTTTTTTCTTTTTCATTTTTTTTTTTTTTCCTCGCCTTCGGGTAAAATTTTTTTTTTTTTAACTGTTACCTTTTTCTTTTTTAACGATTTTTTACTAGTTTATCTAATATATATATTTTTTCTTTTTTACATTTTTCTTAGGTGTTTTCCTTTTTTTTTTAATTCTTTTCTTTTCTTTTTTCTTTTTTCTTTTTTTTTTCTTTTTTCTTTTTTTTTCTTTCTTCCTTTTTGAACCTCTTTTTATCCCCTTTCTCCCCCCTCACGATTTTGGATCTCTTCTAATTTGGTTAAAGCATTTTTTCCTGGGGTTGTTGCCACCCTTTTAGTATTTTACTTGCCCCTTCATATACTCTTATCTGGACAAAATGACAAGACGGAAAAATTCAACACAAAAAAAAGAACAAGAGGCAGTACCGAAGGCTAGGGACCTAATCAATACAGACATTGGTAATATGTCAGATCTAGAGTTCAGAATGACAATTCTCAAGGTTCTAGCCGGGCTCGAAAAAGACATGGAAGATATTAGAGAAACCCTCTCGAGAGATATAAAAGCCCTTTCTGGAGAAATAAAAGAACTAAAATCTAACCAAGTTGAAATAAAAAAAGCTATTAATGAAGTGCAATCAAAAATGGAGGCTCTCACTGCTAGGAGAAATGAGGCAGAAGAAAGAATTAGTGATATAGAAGACCAAATGACAGAGAATAAAGAAGCTGAGCAAAAGAGGGACAAACAGCTACTGGACCATGAGGGGAGAATTCGAGAGATAAGTGACACCATAAGATGAAACAACATTAGAATAATTGGGATTCCAGAAGAAGAAGAAAGAGAGAGGGGAGCAGAAGGTATACTGGAGAGAATTATTGGGGAGAATTTCCCTAATATGGCAAAGGGAACGAGCATCAAAATTCAGGAGGTTCAGAGAACGCCCCTCAAAATCAATAGGAATAGGCCCACACTCCGTCACCTAATAGTAAAATTTACAAGTCTCAGTGACAAAGAGAAAATCCTGAAAGCAGCCCGGGAAAAGAAGTCTGTAACATACAATGGTAAAAATATTAGATTGGCAGCTGACTTATCCACAGAGACCTGGCAGGCCAGAAAGAGCTGGCATGATATTTTCAGAGCACTAAACGAGAAAAACATGCAGCCAAGAATACTATATCCAGCTAGGCTATCATTGAAAATAGAAGGAGAGATTAAAAGCTTCCAGGACAAACAAAAACTGAAAGAATTTGCAAATACCAAACCAGCTCTACAGGAAATATTGAAAGGGGTCCTCTAAGCAAAGAGAGAGCCTACAAGTGGTAGATCAGAAAGGAACAGAGACCATATACAGTAACAGTCAACTTACAGGCAATACAATGGCACTAAATTCATATCTCTCAATAGTTACCCTGAATGTTAATGGGCTAAATGCCCCTGTCAAAAGACACAGGGTATCAGAATGGATAAAAAAACAAAACCCATCTATATGTTCCCTCCAAGAAACTCATTTTAAGCCCGAAGACACCTCCAGATTTAAAGTGAGGGGGTGGAAAAGAATTTACCATGCTAATGGACATCAGAAGAAAGCAGGAGTGGCAATCCTTATATCAGATCAATTAGATTTTAAGCCAAAGACTATAATAAGAGATGAGGAAGGACACTATATCATACTCAAAGGGTCTGTCCAACAAGAAGATTTAACAATTTTAAATATCTATGCCCCCAACGTGGGAGCAGCCAACTATATAAACCAATTAATAACAAAATCAAAGAAACACATCAACAATAATACAATAATAGTAGGGGACTTTAACACTCCCCTCACTGAAATGGACAGATCATCCAAGCAAAAGATCAGCAAGGAAATAAAGGCCTTAAACGACACACTGGACCAGATGGACATCACAGATATATTCAGAATATTTCATCCCAAAGCAACAGAATACACATTCTTCTCTAGTGCACATGGAACATTCTCCAGAATAGATCACATCCTCGGTCCTAAATCAGGACTCAACCGGTATCAAAAGATTGGGATCATTCCCTGCATATTTTCAGACCACAATGCTCTAAAGCTAGAACTCAACCACAAAAGGAAGTTTGGAAAGAACCCAAATACATGGAGACTAAACAGCATCCTTCTAAAGAATGAATGGGTCAACCGGGAAATTAAAGAAGAATTGAAAAAAATCATGGAAACAAATGATAATGAAACTACAACGGTTCAAAATCTGTGGGACACAACAAAGGCAGTCCTGAGAGGAAAATATATAGCGGTACAAGCCTTTCTCAAGAAACAAGAAAGGTCTCAGGTACACAACCTAACCCTACACCTAAAGGAGCTGGAGAAAGAACAAGAAAGAAACCCTAAGCCCAGCAGAAGAGAAATCATAAAGATCAGAGCAGAAATCAATGAAATAGAAACCAAAAAACCAATAGAACAAATCAACGAAACTAGGAGCTGGTTCTTTGAAAGAATTAATAAAATTGATAAACCCCTGGCCCGACTTATCAAAAAGAAAAGAGAAAGGACCCAAATAAATAAAATCATGAATGAAAGAGAAGAGATCACAACTAACACCAAAGAAATACAAACTATTATAAGAACATACTATGAGCAACTCTACGCCAATAAATTTGACAATCTGGAAGAAATGGATGCATTCCTAGAAACATATAAACTACCACAACTGAACCAGGAAGAAATAGAAAGGCTGAACAGACCCATAACCAGTAAGGAGATTGAAACAGTCATTAAAAATCTCCAAACAAACAAAAGCCCAGGGCCAGACGGCTTCCCGGGGGAATTCTACCAAACATTTAAAGAAGAAGTAATTCCTATTCTCCTGAAACTGTTCCAAAAAATAGAAATGGAAGGAAAACTTCCAAACTCATTTTATGAGGCCAGCATCACCTTGATCCTAAAACCAGACAAGGATCCCACCAAAAAAGAGAGCTATAGACCAATATCCTTGATGAACACAGATGCGAAAATACTCAACAAAATACTAGCCAATAGGATTCAACAGTACATTAAAAAGATTATTCACCACGACCAAGTGGGATTTATTCCAGGGCTGCAAGGTTGGTTCAACATCCGCAAATCAGTCAATGTGATACAACACATCAATAAAAGAAAGAACAAGAACCATATGATACTCTCAATAGATGCTGAAAAAGCATTTGACAAAGTACAGCATCCCTTCCTGATCAAAACTCTTCAAAGTGTAGGGATAGAGGGCACATACCTCAATCTCATCAAAGCCATCTATGAAAAACCCACCGCAAATATCATTCTCAATGGAGAAAAACTGAAAGCTTTTCCGCTAAGGTCAGGAACACGGCAGGGATGTCCATTATCACCACTGCTATTCAACATAGTACTAGAGGTCCTAGCCTCAGCAATCAGACAACAAAAGGAAATTAAAGGCATCCAAATCGGCAAAGAAGAAGTCAAATTATCACTCTTCGCAGATGATATGATACTATATGTGGAAAACCCAAAAGACTCCACTCCAAAACTGCTAGAACTTATACAGGAATTCAGTAAAGTGTCAGGATATAAAATCAATGCACAGAAATCAGTTGCATTTCTCTACACCAACAGCAAGACAGAAGAAAGAGAAATTAAGGAGTCAATCTCATTTACAATTGCACCCAAAACCATAAGATACCTAGGAATAAACCTAACCAAAGAGACACAGAATCTATACTCAGAAAACTATAAAGTACTCATGAAAGAAATTGAGGAAGACACAAAGAAATGGAAAAATGTTCCATGCTCCTGGATTGGAAGAATAAATATTGTGAAAATGTCTATGCTACCTAAAGCAATCTACACATTTAATGCAATTCCTATCAAAGTACCATCCATCTTTTTCAAAGAAATGGAACAAATAATGCTAAAATTTATATGGAACCAGAAAAGACCTCGAATAGCCAAAGGGATATTGAAAAAGAAAGCCAACGTTGGTGGCATCACAATTCCGGACTTCAAGCTCTATTACAAAGCTGTCGCCATCAAGACAGCATGGTACTGGCACAAAAACAGACACACAGATCAATGGAACAGAATAGAGAGCCCAGAAATAGACCCTCAACTCTATGGTCAACTAATCTTCGACAAAGCAGGAAAGAATGTCCAATGGCAAAAAGACAGCCTCTTCAATAAATGGTGCTGGGAAAATTGGACAGCCACATGCAGAAAAATGAAATTGGACCATTTCCTTACACCACACACAAAAATAGACTCAAAATGGATGAAGGACCTCAATGTGCGAAAGGAATCCATCAAAATCCTTGAGGAGAACACAGGCAGCAACCTCTTTGACCTCAACCGCAGCAACATCTTCCTAGGAACAACGCAAAAGGCAAGGGAAGCAAGGGCAAAAATGAACTATTGGGATTTCATCAAGATCAAAAGCTTTTGCACAGCAAAGGAAACAGTTAACAAAATCAAAAGACAACTGACAGAATGGGAGAAGATATTTGCAAATGACATATCAGATAAAGGACTAGTGTCCAGAATCTATAAAGAACTTAGCAAACTCAACACCCAAAGAACAAATAATCCAATCAAGAAATGGGCAGAGGACATGAACAGACATTTCTGCAAAGAAGACATCCAGATGGCCAACAGACACATGAAAAAGTGCTCCATGTCACTCGGCATCAGGGAAATACAAATCAAAACCACAATGAGATCTCACCTCACACCAGTCAGAATGGCTAAAATCAACAAGTCAGGAAATGACAGATGCTGGCGAGGATGCGGAGAAAGGGGAACCCTCCTACACTGTTGGTGGGAATGCAAGCTGGTGCAGCCACTCTGGAAAACAGCATGGAGGTTCCTCAAAATGTTGAAAATAGAACTGCCCTATGACCCAGCAATTGCACTATTGGGTATTTACCCTAAGGATACAAACGTAGTGATCCAAAGGGGCACATGCACCCGAATGTTTATAGCAGCAATGTCCACAATAGCCAAACTATGGAAAGAACCTAGATGTCCATCAACAGATGAATGGATGAAGAAGATGTGGTATATATACACAATGGAATACTATGCAGCCATCAAAAGAAATGAAATCTTGCCATTTGCGACAACATGGATGGAACTAGAGCGTATCATGCTTAGCGAAATAAGTCAAGCAGAGAAAGACAACTATCATATGATCTCCTTGATATGAGGAAGTGGTGATGCAACATGGGGGCTTAAGTGGGTAGGAGAAGAATCAATGAAACAAGATGGGATTGGGAGGGAGACAAACCATAAGTGACTTTTAATCTCACAAAACAAACTGAGGGTTGCTGGGGGGAGGGGGTTTGGGAGAAGGGGGTGGGATTATGGACATTGGGGAGGGTATGTGCTTTGGTGAGTGCTGTGAAGTGTGTAAACCTGGTGATTCACAGACCTGTACCCCTGGGGATAGAGTATTATGCCTCCATCAGAAAGGATGAATACCCAACTTTTGTAGCAACATGGACAGGACTGGAAGAGATTATGCTGAGTGAAATAAGTCAAGCAGAGAGAGTCAATTATCATATGGTTTCACTTATTTGTGGAGCATAACAAATAGCATGGAGGACATGGGGACTTAGAGTGGAGAAGGGAGTTGGGGGAAATTGGAAGGGGAGGTGAATCATGAGAGACTATGGACTCTGAAAAACAATCTGAGGGTTTTGAAGGGACGGGGGGTGGGAGGTTGGGGTACCAGGTGGTGGGTATTATAGAGGGCACGGATTGCATGGAGCACGGGGTGTGGTGCAAAAATAATGAATACTGTTATGCTGGAAAAAAAAAAATAATAATAAAATAAAAAAATTTAATAAATAAATAAATAAATAAATAACTTATAAAAAAAAAATCAAAGCAGTCATGATACTATGAAATAAAAAGAAAAATCACATGGTTATATCAATTGATGTAGAAAGAGCACTTGTTAATGTCCATTATTGATAAACATAGAAATCTAGAAGTAGAAGGGAACTTCTCAACTCTATAAAGTGCATATACAAAAACCCTATACTTAACATCATACTTCATGGTGAAAGGCTGAATGACTCCTTACTAAGATCAAATACAAAACATAGACGTCCACTCTCTCCACTTATATTCCACATTGTGTTGAAAATTCTAGATAATGCTATAAGATAAGAGAAAATATTATTCATATTGGAAGGAAGTGAAGATATCTTTATTCCTAGATGATATGATCATTTATGTAGATAATTCAATAGAATTCATGAAAAAATCAACTAGAAATAGTGAGTTTAGAAAGATGACAGGATATAAGATGTGTATTTACAACCCAACAAATAATCAGAAATTGAAATTTGAAAAACATTGAAGGTATCTTAGAAATATGAAATAATGAGGAATAGAACTCACAAGTTCCACAACAAAAATAACAAACTATCTCTAGGTAAAATTTAAAAGGCTTAAAAAAAGGGTCAAGATATTTAATATTGCTAAAATGCTATTCTCTCCATATTTATCTATATATTCAAAACACCTCTAAATGGAAGTAGGGTTTTTGTAGAAAATGATAAAATTACTCTAATATTTATATTATAATTCAAAGGACATAAAATGGCCAAAACAACTTAGGAAAAAAAAAACCTAGCTGGATTTTGGAGAGAGGATGACTAGAATAAGAGAAGCCTAGGTGAGCCTTGGTCCCATCAACACAACTATTTATCTATCAAATCATCCTAAATAACACAGAAACAGACTTGAAAACTGATAGAAAAATCTCCACAAGTAAAGGGAGAGACAGGGTCACACTGAAGAAGGTAGAAAGTACAGAGATGGAGTTTAGAGGAGAAACAGATCACAGGTTCTATGGAGGGAAGGGAGCTGAGGTCACAGAGAAGGGTGAGAGAGAGAGGAGCACATGGGAACCTACACAGAGAACATTTATCCAAAGGCATTGGCTTGGAAAATGAGAGGGGCTAGTTTTCAAGGATTCTTACAAACAATGGGGCTTAAAACCTGGGGATTTAAAGGTCAGTGGTCTTGGCTTGGATAGAGCCCAAAGGGCATTTCCCTGCTCCTTAAGAAAAGGCAGGCAAATAACCCAGGTACTGACAGCATGGAAACTGTAATCAGAAGAGTGCCTGGTATGACAATGAGGAGATAATTTGTTCATCTCCATGTGCATCCCTGACAGGCAGGATTCAGAGACACCTCTCCCAAAACAAAGGAGCACAGCAGTGCAGTTTTCTTCCCCCAAACCTCAGCATAAACACAGAGCCCACTGTGTAAATCAGTGCTGACACTGGCTGCCTGAATTATGTACCCCAATCACCACATCCCTATGATCTGGTGGGACTGCATTTAATGAGTCATGCTTCTCTCAGTCCCAGTGCAGGAAGTCCCTTCCCCAGAAAAACAGCACAAACATACACACAACCCACATCTCCTGACCACAGAGTTCCTCGGGTCCTCAGGTATGGTGAAAGTCATGACAGGTCTCATTTTATAAGCAGACCAGAGCACACCTAGTTAAAATTTGTCACATACAGACCAGGAAAAAAACACCGCCCAAAATAGGCAAGAAGGGCTTCAGCCTGGCCTGAAGGATAGAGCAGCCAAAACACAAAAGCAAACCACAAACAGCACACAACAGAGATGCTCTCAAGTGCCAGGCCCTGGACAATATATGGCTTCTACTTCATAAAGGCATTACTGTTAGAAGAAGAAGAAAAAATAGCTGGCTTTTCTGACACACAGAAGAGGATAGAAACTTAGAAAAATACCAACTAAGAGAAATTCATCCCAAATGCAAGAATAAGATAAGGCCATGGATAGAGATCTAATCAAAACAGATATAAGTAACATGACTGATGGAGAACTTAAAGCAACAATGAAAAAGATACTTGCTGGGCCTGAGGAAACAATGGACGACATCAGTGAGACACTTACCCCAGTGATAAAAAAGAGTTAAAAGGAATTAATCAGAGAGGATGGATGCAATAAACGAAATTGGAAACAGGCTTGATGCAATGAACAGCAAGTTGGATGAAGCAGAGGAACAAATTAATGATTTAGAAGATAAAATAATGAAAAATAATGAAGCTGAACAAACAAGAAAAAGAATTAGGGGAACACAAGAATAGATGTTTGGTAATCAGTGACTCCATTAAATCTAATAACATTTGTATTTTACAGTCCCAGAAGACGAGAGGGGAAAGGGGACAGAAAATTTATTTTGGGAAAACAATACCTGAAAACTTCTGTAATCTGGCCAATGCATATCTCTCAAGAGAAACTATGCAGGTCAGAAGCCAGTGGCATGACATATTCAACATGCTGAATGGGAAAAAATCTGCAGCCAAGAATACTCTATCCAGCAAGGCTATCATTTGGAATAAATGGAGAGAGAAATTTTCACAGAAAACCAAAGTGTTCTTGACTACTAAACCAGCCCTGCAAGAAATATTAAAGGGGACTCTTTGAGTGGAAATGAAAGACAGGGATGAAAACAAAGGATCAGAGAAAATCTGTAGAAACAATGACAAAACAAGTAATAAAATGGCACTAAACACATAGCTATCGATAATTACTCTGTAAGTGGACTGAACACTCCAATTAAAAGTCATAAGGTGTCAGAATGAATGAAAAATAAAGACCTGTTGATGCTGCCTACAAGAGGCACACTTAGACATAAAGACACATGTGGATTGAAAGTGAGGAGATGGAGAAATATTTATAACACAAATGGACATCAAAAGAAAGCCAGAGTAACCATACTTGTATCAGGAAATCTAGGTTTTAAACCAAAGACTGTAAAAACATATGAAGAAGGACTTATAGCATAATAAAAGGGACAATCCAACAAGAAGATCTAACAACTGAAATTTTTAGACACCCAGCATGGAAGTATATATATATATATATATATATATATATATATATATATATATATAAAGGAAAAACAAACAAAGGAACACATTGATAATACAATAATTGTGTGGGGACTTTAACACCTCAATTATATCAATGGACTGGTCAGCTAAACTGAAAATTTAAAGGAAAGAATGACATTCCATGACACACTGGACAGAGGGACTTAAAAGGTATATTCAGAACATTCTACCCTAAAGCAGAAGATTATACATTCTTTTCAAGTGCACCTGGGACTTTCTCCAGAATAGATTACACATGAGGTCACAAATCAGGCCTCAAGAAGTACAAAAAGATTCAGATCATATCATGCATATTTTCTGAACACAATGTTATGAAACTTGAGATCAACCACAAGAGGAAATTTGGAAAGACAACATATACAGAGAGGTAAAACAACATGCTACAAAATAATGAATGGATCAACCAGTAAATAAAAGAACAAATACAAAAAAATACATGAAAAGAAATTAAAATGAAAACACATGGTCCAAAACCATTGAGATGTAGCAAAAGCTGTCCTAAGAGGGAAGTATATGGCAATACAGACCTACTTCAAGAGGCAAGAAATATCTCAAATAAACTACTTAACCTTATACTTAAAGGAGCCAAAAAAAAAGAACAATAAAGCTTACATCCAGTAGTAGGCAAATAATAAATAGTAAAGCACAAATAAATGATATAGAAAGTAAAAACAAGCACAAATAAATGATATAAAAAGTAAAAACAAAGATTGAAAAACAATAAAACAGATTAAAGAAACTAAGAGGTGTATCTTTGAAAAAATTAATAAAATTTATTAAACCAAGCCAGATTTAATCAAAAGGAAAAGAGAAAGGACCCAAGTACATAAAATCACAAACGAGAGGGGAGAAATCACAAACACCACCACAGAAACACAAACAATTATAAGAGAATATTATGGAAAAATATATGCCAACACATTAGACAACCTGGATGAAATGAACAAGTTCCTAGACACATAAAGACTAACAAAACTGAAACAGAAAGAAATAACAAAACTTGAACAGAATGACAACCAGGAAAAAAAAAATTGAATCAGTAAGCAGACTCCCAACAAACAAAAGTCCAAGACCAGGTAGTTTCACAGGCAAATTTGAACAAACCTTTAAAGAAGAGTTAATACCTAGCTTTCTCAAACTATGCTATAAATTAGAAACGGAAGGGAAACTTCCAAAGTCTTTCTATGAGTCCAGGATTATCCCGATACCAAAATAAAAAAAAAGACACTACTAAAACGGGGAATTATAAGCCAATATCCCTGTTGAACACAGATAGAAAAATTCTCACTAAAATAGTAGGAAAAGGAATTCAACAGTGCATTAAAAAAAAAATCATTCACAAGGGCCACATGGGATTCTGAAATTAAAAAGTCTAATCATACCAAATCTTGGTGAGGAAGTGAAAGAATTGGCAATGAAATACAATGCCATCAGGAATGTGAAATGGTACAACCACTCTGGAAAACAGTTTTGCAGTTCATTAAAAATTTAAGTGCACACTCGTCCCATGATCTAGCTATTCTATAAGTATTTACCCAAGAAGAGTGATAGCACATATTCATAAAAAGACTTGCACATGAATGCTGAAAGCGGCTTAATTTGCAATAGTCAAACTTAGGAACAAACCAAATGTTCATTAATAGGTGAATGAATAAATAGTTTTTATCCATATAGAGAAATACTATTAAACAATAAAAAATGAATTATTGATGCACAGAAGAACATGGGTAAATCTTAAAATAATCAGGCTGAGTGGGGAAAAAAAAGATTTATTTATTTATTTATTTATTTATTTGGCATTTTATTTTTTTTTAATTTTCTTAAATTTTTATTTTTTATAAACATATATTTTTATCCCCAGGGGTACAGGTCTGTGAATCACCAGGTTTACACACTTCACAGCACTCACCAAAGCACATACCCCCCACAATGTCCATAACCCCACCCCCTTCTCCCAACCCCCCTCCCCCCAGCAACCCTCAGTTTGTTTTGTGAGATTAAGAGTCACTTATGGTTTGTCTCCCTCCCAATCCCATCTTGTTTCATTTATTCTTCTACCCACTTAAGCCCCCATGTTGCATCACCACTTCCTCATATCAGGGAGATCATATGATAGTTGTCTTTCTCTGCTTGACTTATTTCGCTAAGCATGATATGCTCTAATTCCATCCATGTTGTCACAGATGGCAAGATTTCATTTTTTTGATGGCTGCATAGTATTCCGTTGTGTATATATACCACATCTTCATGATTCATTCATCTGTTGATGGACATCTAGGTTCTTTCCATAGTTTGGCTATTGTGGACATTGCTGCTATAAACATTCGGGTGCATGTGCCCCTTCAGATCACTACGTTTGTATCCTTAGGGTAAATACCCAGTAGTGCAATTGCTGGGTCATAGGGCAGTTCTATTTTCAACATTTTGAGGAACCTCTATGCTGTTTTCCAGAGTGGCTGCACCAGCTTGCATTCCCACCAAAAGTGTAGGAGGGTTCCCCTTTCTCCGCATCCTCGCCAGCATCTGTCATTTCCTGACTTGTTGATTTTAGCCATTCTAACTGGTGTGTGGTGATATCTCATTGTGGTTTTGATTTGTATTTCCCTGATGCCGAGTGATATGGAGCACTTTTTCATGTGTCTGTTGGCCATCTGGATGTCTTCTTTGCAGAAATGTCTGTTCATGTCCTCTGCCCATTTCTTGATTGGATTATTTGTTCTTTGGGTGTTGAGTTTGCTAAGTTCTTTATAGATTTTGGACACTAGTCCTTTATCTGATAGTTCATTTGCAAATATCCTTTTCCATTCTGTCAGTTGTCTTTTGGTTTTGTTAACTGTTTCCTTTGCTGTGCAAAAGCTTTTGATCTTGATGAAATCCCAAGAGTTCATTTTTGCCCTTAATTCCCTTGCCTTTGGTGATGTTCCTAGGAAGATGTTGCTGCGGTTGAGGTCGAAGAGGTTGCTGCCTGTGTTCTCCTCAAGGATTTGGATGGATTCCTTTCTTGCATTGAGGTCCTTCATCCATTTTGAGTCTATTTTTGTGTGTGGTGTAAGGAAATGGTCCAATTTCATTTTTCTGCATGTGGCTGTCCAATTTTCCCAACACCATTTATTGAAGAGGCTGTCTTTTTTCCATTGGACATTCTTTCCTGCTTTGTCAAAGATTAGTGGACCATAGAGTTCAGGGTCTATTTCTGGGCTCTCTATTCTGTTCCATTGATCTATGTGTCTGTTTTTGTGCCAGTACCATGCTGTCTTGATGATGACAGCTTTGTAATAGTGCTTGAAGTCCGGAATTGTGATGCCACCAACGTTGGCTTTCTTTTTCAATATCCCTTTGGCTATTCGAGGTCTTTTCTGGTTCCATATAAATTTTAGAATTATTTGTTCCATTTCTTTGAAAAAGATGGATGGTACTTTGATAGGAATTGCATTAAATGTGTAGATTGCTTTAGGCAGCATAGACATCTTCACAATATTTGTTCTTCCAATCCAGGAGCATGGAACTTTTTTCCATTTCTTTGTGTCTTCCTCAATTTCTTTCATGAGTACTTTATAGTTTTCTGAGTATAGATTCTGTGCCTCTTTGGTTAGGTTTATTCCTAGGTATCTTATGGTTTGGGGTGCAATTTTAAATGGGATTGACTACTTAATTTCTCTTTCTTCTGTCTTGTTGTTGGTGTAGAGTAATGCGACTGATTTCTGTGCATTGATTTTATATCCTGACACTTTACTGAATTCCTGTACAAGTTCTAGAAGTTTTGGAGTGGAGTCTTTTAGATTTTCCACATAAAGTATCATATCATCTGTGAAGAGTCATAGTTTGACTTCTTCTTTGACGATTTGGATTTGCCTTTAATTTCCTTTTGTTGTCTGATTGCTGAGGCTAGGACTTCTAATACTATGTTGAATAGCAGTGGTCATAATGAACGTTCCTGCCGTTTTCCTGACCTTAGCGGAAAAGCTTTCAGTTTTTCTCCATTGAGAATGATATTTGCGGTGGGTTTTTCATAGATGGCTTTGATGATATTGAGGTATGTGCCCTCTATCCCTACACTTTGAAGAGTTTTGATCAGGAAGAGATGCTGTACTTTGTCAAATGCTTTTTAAGCTTCTATTGAGAGTATCATATGGTTTTTGTTCTTTCTTTTATTGATGTGTTGTATCATATTGACTGATTTGCGGATGTTGAACCAACCTTGCAGCCCTGGAATAAATCCCACTTGGGCGTGGTGAATAATCCTTTTAATGTACTGTTGAATCCTATTGGCTAGTATTTTAGTGAGAATGTTCACATCTGTGTGCATCAAGGATATTAGTCTATAGCTCTCTTTTTTGATGGAATCCTTGTCTGGTTTTGGGATCAAGGTGATGCTGGCCTCATAAAATGAGTTTGGAAGTTTTCCTTCCATTTCTCTTTTTTGGAACAGTTTCAGGAGTATAGGAATTAGTTTTTCTTTAAATGTTTGGCAGAATTCCCCCGGGAAGCCGTTTGGCCCTGGGCTTTTGTTTGTTTGGAGATTTTTAATGACTGTTTCAATCTCCTTACTGGTTATGGGTCTGTTCAGGCTTTCTATTTCTTCCTGGTTCAGTTGTGGTAGTTTATATGTTTCCAGGAATGCATCCATTTCTTCCAGATTGTCAAATTTGTTGGCATAGAGTTGCTCATAGTATGTTCTTATAATAGTTTGTATTTCTTTGGTGTTAGTTGTGATCTCTCCTCTTTCATTCATGATTTTATTTATTTGGGTCCTTTCTCTTTTCTTTTTGATAAGTCTGGCCAGGGGTTCATCAATCTTATTAATTCTTTGAAAGAACCAGCTCCTAGTTTTGTTGATTTGTTCTATTGGTTTTTTTGTTTGTTTGTTTCTATTTCATTGATTTCTGCTCTGATCTTTATGATTTCTCTTCTCCTGCTGGGCTTAGGGTTTCTTTCTTGTTCTTTCTCCAGCTCCTTTAGGTGTAGGGTTAGGTTGTGTACCTGAGACCTTTCTTGTTTCCTGAGAAAGGCTTGTATCGCTATATATTTTCCTCTCAGGACTGCCTTTGTTGTGTCCCACAGATTTTGAACTGTTGTATTTTCATTATCATTTGTTTCCATGATTTATTTTTTCAATTCTTCTTTAATTTCCCGGTTGACCCATTCATTCTTTAGAAGGATGCTGTTTAGTCTCCATGTGTTTGGGTTCTTTCCAAACTTCCTCTTGAAGTTGAGGTCTAGCTTCAGAGAGTTGTGATATGAAAATATGCAGGGAATGATCCCAATCTTTTGATACCAGCTGAATCCTGATTTAGGACCGAGGATATGATCTATTCTGGAGAATGTTCCATGTACACTAGAGAAGAATGTGTATTCTGTTGCTTTGGGATGAAATGAAATGTTCTGAATATATCTGTGATGTCCATCTGGTCCAGTGTGTCATTTAAGGCCTTTATTTCCTTGTGGATCTTTTGCTTGGATGATCTGTCCATTTCAGTGAGGGGAGTGTTAAAGTCCCCTACTATTATTGTATTATTGTTGATGTGTTTCTTTGATTTTGTTATTAATTGGTTTATATACTTGGCTGCTCCCACGTTGGGCGCATAGATATTTAAAATTGTTAGATCTTCTTGTTGGACAGACCGTTTGAGTATGATATAGTGTCCTTCCTCATCTCTTATTATAGTCTTTGGCTTAAAATCTAATTGATCCGATATAAGGATTGCCACTCCTGCTTTCTTCTGATGTCCATTAGCATGGTAACTTCTTTTCCACCTCCTCACTTTAAATCTGGAGGTGTCTTTGGGTTTAAAATGAGTTTCTTGTAGGCAATATATAGATGGGTTTTGGTTTTTTATCCATTCTGATACCCTGTGTCTTTTGATTGGGGCATTTATCCCATTAACATTCAGGGTAACTATTGAGAGATACGAATTTAGTGCCATTGTATTGCCTGTAAGGTGACTATTACTGTATATTGTCTCTGTTTCTTTCTGATCTACCACTTGTAAGCTCTCTCTTTGCTTAGAGGACCCCTTTCAATATTTCCTGTAGAGCTGGTTTGGTGTTGCAAGTTCTTTCAGGTTTTGTCCTGGAAGCTTTTAATCTCTCCTTCTATTTTCAATGATAGCTTAGCTGGATATAGTATTCTTGGCTGCATGTTTTTCTCATTTAGTGCTCTGAAAATATCATGCCAGCTCTTTCTGGCCTGCCAGGTTTCTGTGGATAAGTCAGCTGCCAATCTAATATTTTTACCATTGTATGTTACAGACTTCTTTTTCCAGGCTGCTTTCAGGATTTTCTCTTTGTTACTAAGACTTGTAAATTTTACTATTAGGTGATGGGGTGTGGGTGTATTCTTATTGATTTTGAGGGGCGTTCTCTGAACCTCCTGAATTTTTTGCGTGTTCCCTTTGCCATATTGGGGAAATTCTCCCCAATAATTCTCTCCAGTATACCTTCTCCCCTCTCTCTTTCTTCTTCTTCTGGAATCCCAATTATTCTAATGTTGTTTCGTCTTATGGTGTCACTTATCTCTCGAATTCTCCCCTCATGGTCCAGTAGCTGTTTGTCCCTCTTTTGCTCAGCTTCTTTATTCTCTGTCATTTGGTCTTCTATATCACTAATTCTTTCTTCTGCCTCATTTATCCTAGCAGTGAGAGCCTCCATTTTTGATTGCACCTCATTAATAGCTTTTTTGATTTCAACTTGGTTACATTTTAGTTCTTTTATTTCTCCAGAAAGGGCTTTTATATCTCCCGAGAGCGTTTCTCTAATATCTTCCATGCCTTTTTTGAGCCCGGCTAGAACCTTGAGAATTGTCATTCTGAACTCTAGATCTGACATATTACCAATGTCTGTATTGATTAGGACCCTAGCCTTTGTACTGCCTCTTGTTCTTTTTTTTTGTGGTGAATTTTTCCGCCTTGTCATTTTGTCCAGATAAGAGTATATGAAGGAGCAAGTAAAATACTAAAAGGGTGGCAACTACCCCAGGAAAATATGCTTTAACCAAATCAGAAGAGGTCCCAAATCGTGAGGAGGGAGAAAGGGGATAAAAAGAGGTTCAAAAAGAAAGAAAGAAAGAAAGAAAGAAAAAGAAAAAGAAAGAATTAAGAAAAGAAAACGAATAAAGAAAAGTATAAAAAAGAAAAAAAATATATTAAACTAGTTTAAAAACGTTAAAAAAGTTAAAAAAAAATTTTAGCAGAAGAAGAGAAAAAAAAAGGAAAAAGAAAACAATTAAAATAACTGCAAGACTAAAAAATCACTGGGCGAAAGCCATGCTTTGCTTTCTCCTCCTCTGGAATTCTGCTGCTCTCCTTGGTATTGAAACTGCACTCCTTGGTAGGTGAACCTGGTCTTGGCTGGATTTCTTGTTGATCTTCTGGGGGAGGGGCCTGGTGTAGTGATTCTCAAGTGTCTTTGCCCCAGGCGGAATTGCACCGTCCTTACCAGGGGCCGGGCTGAGTAATCAGCTTGGCTTTGCTTTCAGGAGCTTTTGTTCCCTGAGCGCTTTCCGTAGAGTTCCCGAGGACGGGAATAAAAATGGCGGCCTCCTGGTCACCGGCCTGGGGAGCCGAGAGCCCGGGGTCCCACTCCTCAGTGCGCCCTCAGAGAACAGCGCCCAGTAACTCCCATCTGCCTGACCTCCGGCCGCATCCAAGCTCACCGAGCCTGCGACTGGTTCAAGGTAACACTGAGCTGTGAGCTTACTGTCGGCTCTGTCTCTGTAGCCGGCTTTCCCGTTCCAATACCTGTAAGCTCTGCCACACTCCGACACCCCTGATCTTTCTGTGACCCTGCGGGACCTGAGGCCACGCTGACCCTGTGTGGGCTTCGCCCTGGTTTAGCCTCTGGAGCGATGTCCCACAGTGGAACAGACTTTTTTTTTTTTTTAAAGATTTTATTTATTTATTTGACAGACAGAGATCACAAGTACGCAGAGAGGCAGGCAGGGAGAGAGAGAGAGAGTGGGAAGTAGGCTTCCTGCGGAGCAGAGAGCCCAATGCGGGGCTCGATCCCAGGACCCTGAGATCATGACCCGAGCTGAAGGCAGCAGCCCAAACCACTGAGCCACCCAGGCGCCCCAGGAACAGACTTTTAAAAGTCCTGATTTTGTGCTTCATTGCTCCGCCGCTTGCCGGGAGCCAGCCCCTCCCCCCGGGGTCTGTCGTCCCGTCGCTTTGGATTCACTTCTCCGCCAGTCCTACCTTTCAGAAAGTGGTTGTTTTTCTGTTTCTAGAATTGCTGTTCTTCTCTTCCATCTGTCGATGGATTTGCAGGTGTTTGCAATCTTTAGATAAGCTATCTAGATGATCTCCTGCTAGCTTTAGTAGTCTCAACCTGTTACTTCTCCACCATCTTGACTCTTCTCTCAAAAAAAAAAGATTTAAAAAAGAACATATACTATATGCTTCCATCTATGTAAAACTAATGAAAATGAAAACTAGTAAGAGGAAGTAGATCAGTGGTTTATGGTTAGCTATGGATGGAAAGATAGGGGAAATTGAAAGTCGGCATTAGGAAACTTTTGGCAATGATAGGTGTGTTTCTTAAGTGTATACACTTATCAAAACATCTAATAGTACAGTTTAAATAAGTGAAATTAATTTTATGTAATTGTACTTCAATAAATCTTAAAAAAAAATAAATTCTGTTATTAAGGAACCTAGGTATTTGAATCTACTTTTTCAACTGTTAACCTTATAAAATTTACAAATAAATCAAGTTTGGCGGTGGATATTTAGCATTCAAAGTGACATGTGCTGTAAGTGTAAAACATCGAATTTAAAGATTTTTCAATGCTGAAAAATAATATGTAGAATATATTAGTAATTTTTATATAAACTACATTCAAATGATAACATATTGGATAAGTTGAGTTAAAGTATATTATTGAAAATGATTTTTTAATGTTGTTACTAGAAAATATGAGCCTATATGTGTGGCTTATATTGTATTGCTATTGTTTTACACTGGTCCATAATATACAAGGTATTGTGCTTGATCTTACAGAGGCAGTAGTGAGAACAACCAGAGATTTTCCCTTCTGTCAGGGAACTAACAATCTAGATTTAATATGAAGGAGAGGTATTACTGAAACAATCACATAATAATATATAAAAAATGTCATTGTGACAAATGACCACGTTCGTCACTTTCTAGCTTCTTCTGGAAGTAAACTTTACTCACAAAGTGAAATATTATGTCAGTCTCTGAAAATTCTTCCACCCACTTCTAAAATCTTACAAGGGTCAATGCCCCTCAGTCAAAACCAAGCAAGAACATACCAGTAGTTAAGTAAGTTGTGTTTATTATTTATTATTATTTTATGGTACACATACCATGAAAAACGATGGCATATCTCAGTGAGAGAATGTTAGAAATAACTTATTAGAGGATTTTGGCTTTGGGTTATTTTGGGGGAAGGTTTAAGGAAGTGAGGGTTTGCTCTAGATTGGGTACTGTGAGAAAGTGGGAGCAATTCTATCATTGTATTTTTTGTGTGACATAGCAGCCATAGCTTTGTGTATGTTTAGGCAAAATTATGAAGTAGCCTTGTTTCATTTCACTTTATCATGGTGTCAGAGTAAACTTGTTTTAGGTAATAGTCTGTGAGATGATGTCCAACAAGACAGTGAAATGGCCTGCATATGAGTGTCAGTCCAGCTTGTATTAATATTGAGGTCTAACTCTGAACATCAGATGAATTTTGGATGACAGTGGCTGCTTTTATTTTCTTTCTCATCAGTGTACACCTAGATATCATTATGCACATTGTCTTTAAAATTTTGTTCGTGTAATAATCACTGTCAGCATACACCATCTTGAAAGGTCATTTTTATTTTATTTTTTCAGTGTTCCAAGACTAATAGTTTATACACTACACCCAGTGCTCCATGCAATATGTGCCCTCCATAATACCCACCACTAGGCTTACCCATTCCCCCACCCCTCCCTTCCAAAACCCTCAGTTTGTTTCTCAGAGTCCACAGTCTCTCATGGTTCAACTCCCTCTCTGATTTCCCCTAATTCACTTTTTCTTTCCTTCTCCTAATGTCCCCCATGTTATTCCTTATGATCCGCAAGTAGGTGAAACTATATGATAATTGCCTTTCTCTGCTTGACTTATTTCACTCAGCATAATCTCTTCCAGTCCCATCCATGTTGATATAAAAGTTGGGTATTCATCCTTTCTGATGGAGGCATAATACTCCATAGTATATATGGACCACATCTTCCTTATCCATTCATCCAGTGAAAGGCATCTTGGTTCTTTCCACAGTTTGGTGACCGTGGCCATTGCTGCTATAAACATTGGGGTACAGATAGCCCTTCTTTTCACTACATCTGTATCTTTGGGATAAATACCCAGGAGTGCAATTTCAGGGTCATAGGGAAGCTCTATTTTTAATTTCTTAAAGAATGTCCACACTGTTCTCCAAAGTGACTGCACCAACTTGCATTCCCACAACAGTGTAAGAGGGTTCCCCTTTCTCCACATCCTCTCCAACACTTTTTGTTTCTTGTCTTGTTAATTTTGGCCATTCTAACTGGTGTAAAGTGGTATCTCAATGTGGTTTGATTTGAATCTCCCTAATGTCTAGTGATGATGAACATTTTTTCATGTGTCTGTTAGACATTTGTATGTCTTCTTTGGAGAAAGGTCTGTTCATGTCTTCTGCCCATTTTTTGATGTAATTATCTGGTTTTTTGGGTGTTGAAATTGGGAAGTTCTTTATAGATCCTAGATATCAGGCCTTTTTCTGTAGTATCATTCGCAAATATCTTCTCCCATTCCATGGGTTGCCTCTTTTTTTTGTTGACTGTCTCCTTTGCTGTGCAGAAACTTTTTATCTTGAAGTCCCAAAAGTTCATTTTTGCTTTTGTTTCCTTTGCCTTTGGAGACATATCTTAAAAGGAGTTGCTGTGGCCAGGAGTTGCTGTTACCGCCTGTGTGCTCCTCTAGGATTTTGATACATTCGTGCCTCATGTTGAGGTCTTTTATCCATTTCGAGTTTATCTTTGTATATGGTGTAACAGAATGGTCAAGTTTCATTCTTCTATGCGTAGCAGTCCATTTTCCACAGCACCATTTATTGAAGAGACTGTGTTTTTCCCCCTGGTATTTTTTCCTGCTTTGCTGAAGATCATTTGACCATAGAGTTGAGGGTCCATATCTGGGCTCTCTACTCTGTTCCACTGGTCTATGTGTCTGTTTTTGTGCCAATACCATGCTGTCCTGGTGATCATAGCTTTGTAATAAAGCTTAAAATCAGGCAACCTGATGCCCCCAGCTTTGTTTTTCTTTTTCAACATTTCCTTAGCAATTTGGGGTCTTTTCTAGTTCCATACAAAGTTTAGGATTGTTTTTTCCAACACTTTGAAAAATGCTGGTGGAATTTTGATCGGGATGGCTTTGAACATATAGAATTCTCTGGGCAGTATAGACATTCTAACAATGTTTATTCTTCCGATCCATGAGCATGGAATGTTCTTCCATCTTTCTTTGTCTTCTTCAATTACTTTCATGAGTGTTCTGTAGTTCCTCAAGTACAGATCCTTCAGCTCTTTGGTTAGGTTTATTCCCAGGTATCTTTTGGTTCTTGGTGCTAAAATAAATGGAATCGATTCTCTAATTTCCCTTTCTATATTTTCATTGTTAGTGCATAAGAAAGCAGTTGATTTCTTTGAATTGATTTTTGTATCTTGCCACATTACTGAATTGCTATATGAGTTCTAGCAATTTGGGGATGGAGTCTTTTGGGTTTCCATATAAAGTGCCATATCATCTGTGAAGAGAGAGTTTGACTTCTTCTTTGCCAATTTGAATACCTTTTATTTCTTTTTTTGTTGTCTGATTGCTATTGCTAGGACTTCTAGTAATTTGTTGAATAACAGTTGTGAGAGTAGGCCCCCTTGTCGTGTTCCTGATCTCAAAGGGAATGCTGTCAGCTTTTCCCCATTGAGAATGATATTTTCTGTGGGTTTTTCATAGATAGACTTTTGAAGTTGAGGAATATTCCCTCTATCCCTATACTTTGATGAGTTTTAATCAGGAACAGATGCTGTATCTTGTCAAATACTTTTTCTGCAACAATTGAGAGGACCATGTGTTTCTTTTCTCTTATTGATTTGTTCTATCACATTGATTGATTTGCGAATGTTGAACCACCCTTGCAACCCAGAGATAAACCCCACTTGGTCATGGTTGTAAGTACATTTTTAATGTACTGTTGGATCCTATTATCTAGGATCTTGTTGAGAATCTTGGCATCCATATTCATCAGGGATATCTGTCTGAAAGTCTCCTATTTGATGGGGTCTTGCCTGTAAGCCTTTGAAACTCTTGTTTTAATCTTTAAAAAAGAATAATGGGAGTGATATCAGCAAGATGGAAGAATAGGAAGACCTGGACGTGAACAGACACTTCTCCAAAGACATACAAATGGCTAACAGACACATGAAAAAATGTTCATCATCACTAGCCATCAGGGAGTTTTCTATATTCATCCATGACGAATATAGATGCAAAAACTTTCAAGCAAGTAGTAGCAAACTGAATTAAACAACATATTAAAAGATTCCTAAGTTGTGACCAAGTTGGATTTGTCCTAGGATGCAAGGTTGTTTTTTTAATGGGGGAGTTATAAATATTCTTTATTTTTCATTTTATTTTTATTTCTTTTACATTTTTATTTAAATTATAATTAGCATACAGTGCAATATTAGTTCAGAGTGTACAGTTCAGTAAGTAAATACTTGCATCCCCTAGTGATCATTCCAAGTGTACTCCTTAATCCCCATCAACTATTTAAGACACTCCCCCACTGACCTCCTTTCTGGTAATCATCAGTTGTTCTCTATAGTTAAGAGCCATTTTCTTGGTTTACCTCTCTCTTCTTTGCCCTATGAAAATCAATTAGTGTAATAGAGCACATTAAAACAATAAAGGATAAAAATACCATATAAGTTCAATCATATGTAGAATTTAAGAAACCAAATGAACAAAGAAAAAAGAGACAAACCAGAATAATAGACTCTTAATTATAGAGAACAATCTAATGGCAACAAGAGGGGAGATGGGTTGGGGAACAGGTAGAATAAGTGAATGGGGATTAAGAGTACACTTGTAATGAGCATTGAGGAATGTATAGAATTGTTGAATCACTATATTGTACACTGAAACTAACATAACACTGTATGTTAACCAGACTGGCTGAAATAAAAAAATAAATGAAAAAAATCACTTGATTATCTTAATAGATGCAGAGAAAGCATTTGGCAGGATTCAGGACCACTGAATGAGAAATACCCTCAGCAAACTGGCAATAGAAGTATAGTACCTGAACATGGTAAAGGCCATATATGAAAAGCCAACAACTAACTTTATACTCAGTGGTAAAAAACTGAAAGTTTTCCACTAAGATGAGGAGGAACAAGGCAAGGATGCTCACTTTGACCATTTCTATTCAATGTAGTACTGGAAGTACCAGCCAGAGCAATTAGGCAAGAAAAAGAAAATATCCAAATAATCTGTTTTCAGATAAATGTTCTTATATACAGAAAACCTTAAATACTACACACACACACACACACACACACACACACACACACACAATTCTATAATAATTAAAATCAGTGAAGTTTCAGGATACAAAAATTTGCTGTGTTTCTATATACTAATGATGAACTATTTGAAAAGAAATTATGAAAATAAACCCATTTGTAGTAGCATCAAAAAAGATTTATTCTTTTGATGATATTTGGGAATAAACTGAACTAAAGACATAAACTGAAAACTACAAAACATTAATGAAAGAAATTATGTAAGACAAAAACAACTGAAAAAAAATCCCATTTTTATGGCTTGGAAGAACTAATGTTAAAATGCCCATGTTACTCACAGCAATATACACATTCAGTGTAATCCCTACCAAAGAGTCAATGGCATTTTTTTATATATATCAGAAAAAAATTCCAGAATTCCTTTGGAACCACAAATGACTAAGAATAACCAAAAATTCTCAAAAAGGACACATCTGAAGGCATCACACTTCCATGTTCAAAATATGTTACAAAGCTACAGTTAGAGCTTGTGTTGTATTCTTACCAAAATAAGATAATAATTATAAAAATTAAAGATAGAAATATTGTTGAGAAATGAACATTTAACTATCTTTGAAAATTTTGACTGTTTCAGGATATCAGAAAGCATAAAAAATAAGATCTATCTATATGCTGCCTACAAGAAACTAATTTTAGATCTAACTATACCTGCAGATTGAAAGTGAGGGGATAGAGAAATATTTATTATGCAAATGGACATTAAAAAAAAAACAGAACAGTAATACTTATGTTGGACAAACTTGACATTAAGCAAAGATGGCAATAAGAGATGAAGAAGGACACTATATCATAATAAAGAGAACAACCCAACAGGAAGAACTAACAATTATAAATATTTATGCACCCAACATAGGAGCACTAAATATATATAAGTATCCATAACAAAAATAAAGGAGCACATTGATTATAATATAATAATAGTAGGGGACTTTAAATATTTCATTTATATCGATGAACAAATTTTCTACACAGAAAATCAACAAGGAAACAATGGCTTTGAATGACATACTGGGCCAGATGAACTTAACAGATATATTCAGTACATCCCATCCTAAAGCAGCATAATACAAATTGTCTTCTAGTGCACATGAGGCAGTCTCCAGAATTGATCCCATATTAGGTCATAAATCAGGCCTCAATAAATACAAAAATTTCAGATCATATCATGCATATTTTCTGAAAACAACGCTATGTAACTCGAAGTCAGTCATAAGGAAAAAAATCTAGAAAGACAATGAATATACAGAAGGTAAACAACATGCCACTAAACAGTGAATGGGTTAACTATGAAATTAAAACAAACAAACAAAAATACATGGAAACAAGTGAAAATGAAGATAGAATGGTCCAAAACCATTAAGATGTAGCAAAACTGTCATAAGAAGGAAGTACATAGCAATACAGGCCCACCTCAAGAAAAAATCTTGTGATGAGCGTAACTTTACACCTATAGGAGCTAGAAAAAAACAACAAATGAAGTCTAAAGCCAGCAAATGGAAGGAAATAATAAAGATTAGAGCAGAAATAAACAATACAAAAACTAAAAAAAAAAAAGGGAAAGAAAGAAAGAAAGAAAGAATAGATCAATGAAACTAGGAGCTGATTCTTTGAAAAATTTAATAAAATTGTAAAACCTCTAGCCAGATTTATCAAAAAAGGAGAAAGGACCCAAATTCATTAAATAACACATTATAAATGAGAAATAACAACCAACAACATGGAAAAACACACAATTATGAGAATATTATGAAAATCTATATGCCAACAAATTTACATCCAGGATGTAATAGATAAATTCCTAGAAACATTAACAACCAAAAGTGAAATAGGAAGAAATAGAACATTTAAACTGATTATAACCAGCAAAAAAATTGGATCAGGAATAAAAAAATCTCCCAACATAAAAAATGTCCAGGGCCAGATGGCTTCACAGGTGAATTCTGCCAAACATTTTTTCTACCAAATATTTAAAAAGGAGTTAATACCTATTCTTCTTAAACTACTCTAAAAAAATAGAAAAGGAAGGAAAACTGAATTCATTCTAGGAGCCCAGCATTACCACAATACCAAACCAGATAAAGACTCCCAATAAAAAGAGAACTACAGGCCAATATCTGTGATGAAAATGAATGTAAAAATTCTCAATAAAATACTAGTAAGCCAAACCCACAATTATATTGATTCATTCACCACAATCAATTGGGATATATTCCTGGGTTGCAAGGGTGGGTCAATATTTGCAAATCAATGAGTGATTCACCACCTTAATAAAAGAAAGGATATGAACCATATTATCATTTCAATAGATTCAGAAAAAGCATTTGACACATTACTTCGTGATAAAAACCCTCAAGAAAGTAGGTTTAAAGAAAGGATACCACAATGTAATAAAGGCTGTATATGACAAACACACAGCTAATATCATCCTCAGTGAGGAAAAACAGTGCTTTTCCTTTATGGTCAGGAGCAAGACAGGGATGTCCACTCACTACTGTTTTTTAACACAGTACTGGAATTTTTAAAAAGATTTTATTTATTTGACAGATAGCAGTCACAAGTAGGTAGAGAGGCAGGCAGAGAAAAGAGGGGGAAGCAGGCTCCCCACTGAGCAGAGAGCCCAATGCAGGGCTCAATCCTAGGACCCTGGGATCATGACCTGAGCCGAAGGCAGAGGCTTTAACCCACTGAGCCACCCAGGTGCCCCCACTGTACTGGAATTTTTAGCCACAACAAACAATGAAAGGAAATAAAAGGAATCCAAATCAGCAAGGAAAAATTAAAACTTTCACTATTTGCAGATGATGTGATACTCTATATAGAAAACCTGAAAGACTCCCAACAAAAAAAACTGCTATACTGTTAAACAACTTCAGAAAAGTAGTAGGATACAGAATCAACATATGTGATTTGATTCCATTTCTGCATACCAGTAATGAAGCAGCAGAAAGAGCAATAAATGAATAACCCTATTTACAACTGTACAAAAAAAACAATAAGATACTTAGGAATAAACCTAACCAAAGAGGTGAAAGACCTGTACTCTGAAAACTATAAAACACTGATGAAAGAAATTGAAGAGGACACAAAGAAATGGAAACACATTCCATGCTCATGGGTTGGAAGAAAAAATATTAAAATGTCTATACTACCCAAATCAATCTACACATTTAATGCAATTCCTATTAAAGTACCATCAGCATTTTTCACAGAGCTAGAACAAATAATCCTAAAATTAGTGTGGAACCACAAAAGACACCAAATAGTGAAAGCAACCATGAAAAAGAAAAGCAAAGCTGGAGGCATCACAATTCTGGACTTCAAGTGATATTACAAAGCTGTAGTGATCAAAATAGAATGGTACTCGCACAAAAATAGATACATAGATTGATGGGGCTGAATAGAACACCCACAAATGAACCCACAAGTGTATAGTCAATTAATCTTTAACAAAGCAGGAAAGAATATCCAATGGGAAAAAGACAGTCTCTTCAACAAATGGTGGGAAAACTGGACAGCAACATACAAAGGGTTGGGACAGGCCCACTATCTTACACCATGTTTAAAAATAAATTTTTAAAAATTGATTAAAGAGTGAAATATGAGATCTGAAAACATTAAAATCCTAGAGGAGAACAAAGGCAGTAATCTCTTTGAATTTGGCTGTAGCAACTTCTTGCTAGATATGTCTCCTGAGACAGGGGAAACAAAAGCAAAATTAACTGTTAGGATGTCATCAAAATAAAAAGCTTCTGCACAGTGCAGGGCACAATGAACAAAACTAAAAGGCAGCCTACGGAATGGTAGATGATTTTTTTAAATGACTTATCTGATAAAGGGTTAATATACAAAATATATAAAGAATTTCTGGGGCGCCTGGGTGGCTCAGTGGGTTAAGCCGCTGCCTTCAGCTCAGGTCATGATCTCAGGGTCCTGGGATTGAGTCCCGCATCGGGCTCTCTGCTCAGCGGGGAGCCTGCTTCCCCCTCTCTCTCTGCCTGCCTCTCTGCCTACTTGTGATCTCTCTCTCTGTCAAATAAATAAATAAAATCTTTAAAAAAAAAAGAATTTCTAAAGCTCAGCACCCCCAAAAATGAATAGTCCAATTAAAATATTTGCAGAAGACATGAATAGACATTTTTCCAAGGAAGATATCCAGATGGCAGGGAAATACAAATAAAAACTACAATGATATACAATCTCACACCTGTCAAAATGGCTAAAATTAACAGAACAATAAACAGGTGTTGGATTAGGATGTGGAAAAAGTGGAACAGCCCTGCACCATTGGTGGGAATGCAATCTGGTGTAACCACTCTAGAATACAGTATGGAGGTTTCTCAAAAAGTTAAAAATAGAACTACTCTATGATCCAGCAATTGCACTACTAGGTATTTACCCAAAGGATACAAAAATACTAATTCAGAGGGATGTATGCACCCTGATTTTTGTAGCAGCATTATCTCCAAAAGCCAAATTATGCACAGTCAGTTTTCCATCCACTGATGAGTGTATAAGGCAGAAGTGAGATAAGCACGTGTGCATGCGCACGCGCGCACACACACACACACACACACACACACACACAGGAATATTACTCGGCCATAAAAAAAAAAGAATGAAATCTTGGCATTTGCAATGACATTGATAGAGCTAAAAAGTGTTACTCTCAGGGAAATAAGTCAGTCATAAAAAGATAAATGCAATATAATATCACTCATATGTGAAATATAAGAATTAAAACAAAGGATTGGGGTGCCTGGGTGGCTCAGTTGGTTAAGTGTCTGCCTTCAGCTCAGATTATAATGTCAGGGTCCTGGGATCCAGTTCACATCAGCCTCCCTGCTCAGTTGGGAGTCTGCTTCTCCCTCTCCCTCTGCTGTTCTCTCTGTTATATAAGTAAATAAAATCTTAAAAAAAATAAATAAAGCAGGAAAGAATATCCAATGGAAAAAAGATATTCAGGCTCCCTGTTCAGCGGGGAGCCTGCTTCTACCTCTGCCCCTCCTCTCACTGGCACACTCTCTCTCAAATAAATAAACAAAAATTGTAAAAAACAAAAAAATATTAAAACAAAAGATGATAGGGAAAAGAAAGAGAGGCAAACCAAGAATCAGACTCTACTATAGAGAACAAACTGATGGTTGCCAGAAGGGTAGTAGTTGGGGCGATGGGTTAAATCTGTGATGGAGATTAAGGACTGCACTTGTGATGAGCACCGAGTGTTGTATGGAAATGTTGAATCATTAAATCATACACCTGAAATTAATATTACACTGTATGTAAACTAACAAATTTAAGTAAAAACTTAAAAAAAAAGTGAGCATTTATTCTTGTTTGGTTTCATATGGAATAAATTAGTAAATCAGTTGTTTAATTTGATATGTAAAAATAAAGCATTCTGAGTTAAGATTATAAACCTAAAGACTAAAGTTTTACAATGCTCTTCCATGCACAATAGAGCATAGTATTGGTTGCCTCTTGCTTAGTCTATTTTTTATTAACTTTGGAATGTCTTATATCTTAAAAATATAAAATTAAAGCTCTGTAACTTTCTAAAAATACCTATCCACATTTGGAGATATATATGAATATTTGTATAGAAATATGTATGATTGTGTATGTGTCTCATTATTCAGGTCCTAGGTTGAATGTCACCACATTTGGAAGAGATTTTTTACTGTCTTATATAAAAAACTCTCTTCTAGCCCTAGTCACTCTCTGTTCTGTTACCCTATTTAATTTTCTTTGTAGCACATAACATTAGTCCAAAGTAGCATATTTATTGGTTTACTTGACCTTTATCATCCAGATTTTAAACTCTATAATTATGAACTTTGCATATCTATTGGTAACAGTGTATCACTTGGTTAATATTAGTTGTATTAATTACATTTATTATAATGAGCCATCTATCATATGCTGGACACATTGCTCACCAGGTAGAATCTGAAGTTTTTAGAAGTTAGTCACTTAGGGGCTAACTTTTAAACTTTTTAACTTTAAAAGTTAGTCACTTAGGGGCTTCTGGGTGGCTCAGTTGGTTAAGCATGTAACTCTTGAACATCAATTCCCAAATCTGCACAAATCCAAATATTATGTACTACCCATGGTTATTTTGAAATGTAAATGAAATAAATTTGAACGTACGCAGTAATGGCCTATATTATTTCTGTTGATTTTTTTCTTTTTTGGTTTACTAATCATGGTTTTGGAGTAGAGTCCAGTTTATTTATTTAGTTTTCTTTTTTAAGTTTTTATTTTAATTCCAGTATGGTTAACATACAGTGTTATATTAATTAGACGTGTACAGTATAGTGATTCTATAATTCTATTAATCACCTAGTGCTCATCACTACAAGAGCACTCCTTAATCCCCATCACCTATTTCACCCATCCCACCAATTAACACACCTTGGATAAACATCAGTTTGTTGACTATATTTAAGAATTTGTTTCTTTTTCTTCTCTTTTTTATTCCTTTGATTCCTTATTTTGTTCCTTATATTCCATATATGAGTGAAATTATATGGTATATGTCTTTCTCTGACTGACTTATTTCACTAAACAATATACTCTCTTGTTTCATCCATGTTGTTGCAAATGGCAAGATGTCATTCATTTTATGGCTAAATACTATTCTCTTTAATATATTTATAACATAATATATATAACACCTCTTCTTTATCTATTCATCTATCCATAGACATGTGGGTTGCTTCCATATCTTCTGTACTATAAATAATGGTGCAATAAACATAGAGATGCACATATCCCTTTGAATTAGTGTTTTTGTATTTTAGGGATAAATACCCAGTAGGGAAATTACTGAATTGTAAGGTAACTTTTTTTCTTATTCTGGAATACTATGTAGCCAGTTTATTATTTTTGATGGTTGATGATATAGGAAAATGCTTATGACATAATGTTGATTGAAAAGAATGAACAACAAAATTATATATACAATATGAACTCAACTTATACACAAACACACAAAGTAAGCACTGCAGAATGTTGCCTGTGGTTTTCATTGGGTGGTGGGGTATTAAGTAATTTTAAAATTTTTTAGAGACTTTTCTATATTTTTACAATTCTCTACAACGAATTTGTTACTGAATTGTAGGGTAATTTTAATTTTAACTTTGAGAAGTTCCATACTGTATTCCACAGTGTCTGCACCAGTTTTCATTCTTACCAGCAGTACACAGATCCTTGCCAACACTCATTACCTGTGTTTTGGATTTTAGCCATTCTAACAAGTGTAGTTTTGATTTGCATTGTAGTTTTTTTTTAAAGATTTTATTTATTTATTTATTTGACAGAGAGAAATCACAAGTATATGGAGAGGCAGGCAGAGAGAGACAGAGGGAAGCAGGCTCCCCGCTGAGCAGAGAGCCCGATTCGGGACTCGATCCCAGCACCCTGAGATCATGACCTGAGCCGAAGGCAGCGGCTTAACCCACTGAGCCACCCAGGCGCTCCTGCATTGTAGTTTTGATTTGCATTTCTGTGATGATGAGTGATGTTGAGCATCTTTTCATATATTTGTTGGCCATTGGGATAAATGTTTGCTCATTTCTTTTTTAAAAAATTTTATTTCTTTTTTTAAAATTTCTTTTCAGTGTTCCAGAATTCACTGTTTATGCACCACACCCAGTGCTCCATGCAATACGTGCCCTCCACAATACCCACCACCAGGCTCACCCAACCTCCCACCCTCCTCCCCACCAAAATCCTCAGTTCCTGAGTCCACAGTCTCTCATGGTTCGTCTCCCCGTCCAATTTCCCCAGCTCCCTTCTCCTCTCCATCTACCCATGTCCTCCATGTTGCTCCTTATGCTTCACAAATGAGCGAAACCATATGATAATTGACTCTCTCTGCTTGAGTTATTTCACTCAGCATAATCTCTTCCAGTCCCATCCATGTTAATTAGATTATTTGTTGTTGGGGTTTTTTGAGTGTTGAGTTGTATCACTGCTTTATATATTTGAATACTGATGTTTTATCAGATAAGACATTTCCAAATATCTTCTCCCATTCAGTAAGTTGTTTTTTAGTTTTGTTAATTGTTTTCTTCACTGTGCAGAAATTTTCTATTTTGATGTAGTCTCAAGTACTTGATTTTTGCCTTATTTTCCTTACCTTAAGAGATATATTTAGAAAAAGGATGCTATGGCCAACACAGAGGCATTACTGCCTGTATTCTCTTCAAGGATTTGAATGATTTCAGGTCTCACATCAGGTGTTCAATTTGTTTTTTAATAGCATAAGAAAGTGGTCCAGTTTCATTCTTTTGTATGTAGCTGATCAGTTTATGTAGCACCATTTGCTGAAGAGGCTGTCTTTTTCTCATTGGATTTTCTTTCCTGCTTTTTTGAAGATTAATTGATCATAGAGTTGTGGGTTCATTTCTGAGTTTTCTATTCTGTTCCATTGATCTATGTGTCTATTTTTTCTTCCAGTACATACTATTTTGATTATTACAGCTTTGTAATATAACTGTAATACCACTGGCATTGTGATACCTCCAGCTTGCTTTCATTTTTCAAGATTTCTTTGGCTATGCAGGGTCTTTTGTGGTTCCATACAAATTTTAAGATTGTTTGTCCTAGTTCAGTGAAAACTGCTGTTGTTATTTTGATAGAGAATACATTATATGTTTAGTTTGCTTTGGGTGGTATAGACATTTAAACAGTATTTGTTCTTCCAATCCATTAGCATGGAATGTCTTTCCAATTTTTAGTCATTTTCAATTTCTTCCTTCACTGTTTTATAGTTTTCAGAGAACAGATTTTTTACCTCTTCATTTAGGTTTTTTCCTAGGTATCTTATGGTTTTTCATGCAATTTCAAATAAGATTGATTCCTTGATTTCTCTTTCTCCTGCTCCATTACTGGTATATAGAAATGCAATTGAATTCTTATACATTGATTTTGCATCCTGCAAATTTAGTACCAGTTTCTTGGTGGAGTCCTTCTCGTTTTCTATATAGTGCATCATGTCATCTGCAAATAGTGAAAGTAGGACTTCTTCCTTGCTGATTGGATGCTTTTTATTTATTTTTGTTGTCTGATTGCTGAAGCTAGGACTTCTAGTACTATGTTAAATAACAGTGGTAAGAGTGGGCATCTCTATTGTGTTCCTGACTATAGGGAAAACTCTGAGTTGCTCCCCACTGAGGATGATATTAGTTCTGGTTTTGTCATGTACGGCCAAACCTACTTTGTTGAGGGCTTTTATCACGAATGGGTGCTGTACATTGTCAAATGTTTTTTCCGAATCTATTGACATCATCACATGGTTTTCATCCTCACTCTTATTGATGAGATGTATCACATTGATTGACTGGCAAATATTAAATCAATCTTATAACCCAGGAATAAATCCTATGTTCTTGTGATTTTATAAAATTTATTGTAGAATTCTGTTTGCTAGTGTTTTGTATACAATTTTTACATCTAGGTCCATCACATATTGGCCTGTAATACTCCATTTTGGTGTTATCTTTTCTGGTTTTGGTATTATGGTAATGCTGGCTTCGTAGAAATAATTTGAAAATTTTCCTTTCTCTTCTGTTTTTTGGAATATTTTGAGAAGAACAGACATTATATTATTTTTTGTAGAATTCCCTGTGAAACCATCTAGTCCTGGACTTTTGTTTGAGAATGTTTTGAGGACTGATTAAATTTACTTACTAGTAATTGGTTTGTTTAAATTTTGTATTTTTTCCTGCTTCAGTTTTGGCGGGTTATATGTTTGTTTATATTTATCCATTTCTTCTAGACCAGTTTGATGACACAAAATTTTTATAATATTCTTTTAAAATTATTTGTATTTCTGTGGTTTTGGTCATTATTTCTCCTTTCTCATTTGTAGTTTTGTTTGAATATTTTCTCTCCCTATCTCTCTTTCTTTTTCTTGATGGTTCTACATAGAGGTTGATCAGGTTTTTCCCCCAAAGAATCAGCTCCTGCCTTCATTGATCTATTGTTTCTTTAGCTTCTGTATCATTTATTTCCTTCCTTGCACTAGTTTGGGGTTGTGTTTGTTGTTGTTCTAGCTCCTTTAGGTGTAAGTTTAGGTTTTGTTGTTTTTTTGTTTGTTTGGTTGTTTTTTTTAGATTTTTCTTGCTTCCCAATGTAAGCCTGTATTACTATAAACTTACCTCTAAAAACCACTTTTGCTGCAACCCAAATATTCTGGAAATTTGTGTCTTCATTTTCATTCCTTTCCATGTACATTTTTATTTGCTCTTTGATTTCTTGTTCCACCCTTTATAGTTTAGTAGCATGTTATTTAACATCCATATATTTGTGGTCTTTTCAGAATTTGTCTTTCAACAAATGGTGTTGGGAAAACTGACAACTACCTGCAAAAGAGAGAAACTGAGCCCCTTCCTTACGCCATACACAAAAAATATACTCAAAATGCTTAAAAGACTTAAGTGTGAAACCTGAGCATATAAAAATCTTAGAAGAGAGAAGAGGCAGTAACTTCTTTGATATTGGCTGTAGCACCTTCTTTGTAGATAAGTCTTGAGACAAGGGAACGAAAAGAAAAAATAGACTATTCAGACTTCATAAAAATAAAACACTTCTACACAGCAAAGAAAACCATCAATAAAACTAAAAGGAAACCAATTAAATGAGAGATGGTATTTACAAATGACATATTTGATAAAGGGTTATTATCTAAAATATGTAAAGAACTTATAAAACTGAACATTAAAAAAAATCTGGTTAAAAAATGGACAGAACACATGAATAGACATTTTTCCAAAGAAGGCATACAAATGGCTAATAGAAACTTGAAAATGTGCTCAATATCATTCTTCATCAGGGAACTACAAATCAAAACTACAGTGAGATATCACCTCACAGCTCTCAGAATGGGTAAAATTAACAACACAGAAAAGAACAGATTTTGGCGAGGATGTGGAGAATGGTGAACCCATCTGGGAATGGAAACTTGTGCAGCCACTCTGGAAAATAGTATGGAGGTTCCCCCCAAAATTAAAAATAGAACTACATATGATCCAGGAATTGCACCACTAGGTATTTACCCCAAGGCACAAAAATACTATTGAAAGGATACATGCAACCGATGTTTATAGCAGTGTTATCAACCAGAGCCAACTTACGGAAACACTTCAAATGTTCATTGACTAATCAATGGGTAAAGAAGATGTAATACACACACACACACACACACACACACAACTCGCAACACACACACAATGGGTGGTGGGAGATGGAAATGACATATCTAGCTCTTTTGTTCCCGAAGGGTCTCCTCATGATCTCTGCCGGCCTGGGGCATGCTCTGAGATGAATAAATCACTCTGCCTCTGCTCTTGGTGTTTTTTGAACTGCTAATTTTTTGCTGTATCTGCATAGGCTGTTTGTCATGCTCTCTCTTTAAGGACAGGGACTCTGCTTTCTAATGTCTTCCTTGCTTTCAGAGACAAACCTACTCGAATTATAGAATTCCAAGTTTAAGTCCTACTGGTTCTAAGAACTCATGAAATTTGGCTCTTTCACTTTCAAACCCAAATGCTATGGGAATTCATCTTTCTTGTGGGGGCTCCCTATGTGAATGTCTGTTTTTTGCCCTCCTTCTGTACTGCCAGTTCCCTTCCCACTGTGGATAGCCACAGTCCATTTGCCTCCCAAACTGTCTTCACCCTTCCTACATGATTTGATGTGGCCTCTTTTCTACCATTAGTTATGGAGGGTTGTGTTTTTTGTTTTTTTGTTTTTTTCTGTCAATCTTTGGATCATTTTCTGAATTACTTATTCTGATGTGAGTGTTACCTAGTTGTATTTTTGGGACAAGGCAAGCTTAGGGTTTTCCTACTCTACCGTCTCCCGAGATGCCCCTGAGTCTAGTTCATTGAAAAAGGATTATAGTCAATATTTCATAATGGGTTGGCACCAATAGAAGAAAAAACAGTTTCTCAAAATAGAGTAATAGCATTCACTCATACTTTGTAAAAATATATAGTCTGTCAGGCTTGCAATCCATAGTTCTGAAATAGGGAAGCAATAGAAAAATATCAAATCAAGATCCTATAGTTATCAAACTGAATCTCCAAGGAAGTGATAGTACATTTACAACAACTAACCATGCAATAGTCTTCAATCATTACAAAGTAAAAATACAGTTAAAAGACATTTTTAATTCAGTTAATGTCACTTTTGCAAGGCATTTCTTTTCTGCTTATATCTGTTTAGGTGCCTTTTAAAAACCCTTAAAAATACACATTTAAAATGTGAAAACTGTCAAAAAAAGAAGATACTGGTTTGGTTTGGTCTGTAGGAGGTTGAAATTTATCTTGTGTAGAGTATGTAGAAATTCTAGGAAAATTAAGTTGAACTAGTTGTATTTGTATTTTTAAAACCTAAATGACTTCATCTAAATTTCTGGATTGAAATTAAGCTTTTCTAAAAAGGATAGCTAGATGATTGACAGAGTTTGATTTGAAATCTTAAAATTCTTCTTGCTTTGTGGCTCTTTTTTTAATTTTTAGAGTATTTGCTATAGACCAAAGTTTTCAACTGAACTTATTTTTTTCTGTTCATTTTTACATAAAATTAGTACAGGTAAAATGTCAATTCATTGAGTATTATTACATTAAAATTCTCATATAATATGTCTGCAATATTCATTTTTTTTACAACACGAAACCTAGTGGAAGAAGTGTATGCTTCATTCTCTGTCTATTTAATTGCCTTTCTATATTTCCATATTGAGAAAATGAATGATGCTATGCACTTTGCATAACAGAAAAATCTCTCTTTTTTTTTTTGGTTGTGAACTAATAGTTGATTCTTTTTATTCTTTCTACCTTACACACCTTATCTTTTAACTTCTCATTCAAACCAAAGCACCTATCCAAGAAACTTGGAAGATAAAAGTAGCTTAATTTATAAATACTTACATGATACCTCCTACTTTCTCCCTTTTTAAAAAGTTTTTGTTTTAATTCTAGTTAGTTTACATACAGTACTATATTGGTTACTGGTGTACAATATAGTGATTCAACACTTTCATACATCATCCTGTGCTCATCAGGGCAGGTGTACTTCTTAAACCCTATCACCTATTCGACCCTTTCCTCCACCCACCTCCTGCAACCATCTTTATTCATTCATCAGTTGATAAACACTTGGGCTGCTTCCATATCTTGGCTGTTATTAATAATGCTGCTATAAGCATAGGGGTGCATGTGTCCCTTTGAATTAGTGCTGTCTTCTTTGGACATATACCTGGTACTGTGATTGCTGGATCGTAGGTTAGTTCTATTTTTAACGTTCTGAGGAACCTCCATGCTGTTTTCCACAGTGACTGCACCCTTTTGCATTCCCACCAGCAGGGCACAAATATTCCTTTTTCTCCACACTCCCACCAACAATCGTTGTTTCTTGTGTTTTTTATTTTAACCATTCTGACAGGTAAGAAGTGATATCTTGTATTTTTTATTTGCATTTCCCTAATGATAATTGTCAATCTTCAAGAATGTAGGAAAGAGGGTGCCTGGGTGGCTCAGTCAAGTGTGTGCCTTTGGCCCAGGTCACGATCTCAGGGTCCTGGGATCAAGTACACATCAGGCTCCCTGCTCAGCTGGGAGTCTGCTTCTTCCTCTACCTCTGCTGCTCTCTCTCTCTGTGTCAATTAAATAAATCAAATCTTTAAAAAAAGAAAGCAGGAAAGAATATCCAATGGGGAAAAGACTTTTTCCAGTCCAGACTTTTCTCTAGTCTGGAAAACTGGATAGCCATGTGCAAAAGAATGAAGCTTGACCATATTCTTACACCATGCACACAAAAAACCATAAAATGCATTAAAGACCTAAGTGTGATATCTGAAACCATAAAAATCCTAGAAGAGAACCAAGCAGTAACTTCTTTGACATTAGATGTAACAACTTTTCTCTAGAAATGTCTCTACATCAAAATAAAAAAGCTCCTTCATAGTGAAGGAGTAAAGGAAGCAATCATCAAAACTAATAGGCAATCTATGGAATGGGAAAAGGTATTTGCATATGAATGTATTTGATAAAGTGTTAGTATCCAAAATATATAGAAACTTATAAAATTCAACACCCAGAAACTAAATAATCCAATTAAAAATGGGGAGAAAACATGAACAGACATTTCTCCAAAGAAGATATATGGATGGCAAACAGACACATGTTTTCTCCTTTTCATTCAGTTTTTAATTGCTATATTCATATCTTGCTTCCATAATCTGGGAATACAATAGACTGTAATACATTTTAATAAAATCCTTATATTCATTCAGTCATTCATTCATCCATTCATTCATTCAGTTACTCATTCAAGAAGTATTTATTTGAAGCTCCTGTTGTTTCAGACATTAATCTAGGCCTTTGTTATATATGAAGAACCACACAAACAAAGATCCATGCCTTTGTGGATCTTACTTTGTATTTAGGGGATATACACAGTAAACAGATAAGGAAATAAATTATATATCAGAAGCTTTTAAGTACCACGGAGGGGTAAAAAAAACCAAACAGAGTAAAGGACATTGCTAGTGCTGAGTGGCAAGAGAAACAGGTTCCAGTATTATATAAGCCTCAGTGAAGGGAAAGATTTACCAGTGTGCCATGTTGGTTCTTGGTCATTTCATTACTCAAAAGGCTTTGCCTTTGTAATTTCAGCAGCACTACTGTGGAATTCCTTTAGAGTTAACTGTTATGAAGTCTAGGGTTTTTTAAAAAAAATTTTTAGCATATTACTTATATATGAATTTTTGGGCATTACTTAATACTTATATGTTAGACTTTGCCTTGATAATTGGAATATATAGTTCTATTTCTTTTCTCTGTGATATTTGAAATATAAGTGCCCCTGTCTGGCATCTGTATTCTTCTTTAGCATTTCTATAGTTTCTTTCTTGTTCCTCCTATTTGATGCAGCTGCTGTGGCTCCTTATTGCCTGTGGAATCTAATAAAAACTTACTGTGTCATTAGAGCCCACTATTGCCTTGTCTCAACTTGCCTTTTTAAATTTATCTTTCAATGGATATTTTTGCCTCCTTTGTTCACTTGAGCATATACATTGTGTTGTCTGGTTTCCTTGCTTTCACTTTTACTGTTCTTACTTTATCCCTTATCTCTCTCTACTTGAATTTTACTCATATCTCAGGCTCAACTCATAGTCCACTCCAGTGACCTACATTGCCCTCCTTCCATCTGAAATTCTATAATGCTTACAATTTTTGTGATACATTTCAGCCTTTAGTTCCATTAAGCTTTCAATTTCTGTTTGTTTATTCTGCCTCCCAAGAAAGACTCTCTTCTATCACCTATAATACTTAATAATAAAGTTCTTAGCCTTCACCTGTAAGCATGTTGAAATGAATTGGTGGTGTATTAAAGTACAGTATTCTTTATATAAGGACTTTAGGTGGACTATTTTGACTTCATTGATCAGCCAGTTACTGGACAAAAATCAATTTCATGGTTTTTCAAAAAGTGTGCTGATTGTTTCTAAATCTGTTGAGTGATACCATTGCTTATAAAAAACCCTAGAGATGTGACACAGCTCTGGTATTATGAAAACAGTAAGAACTGTATAAACTAAGAATCACAGGAAGTAAATCTTTTTTAGCAACATGAAGGTGTGTGCTTATGAAAGTATTTTTATAATTCAGATACTTTTTTGATTTAAAAAATTAAGGGTGCCTGGGTGGCTCAGTCATTCAACATCTGCCTTCAGTTCAGGACATGGTCCCAGGGTCCTGGGACTGAGCCCCGCATTGGGCTCCCTTGCTCAGCAAGGAGCCTTCTTCTCCCTCTTCCTGCTTCTCCCTCTGCTTGTGCTCTCTCTCTGCCAAAAATATTAAAATAAATTAACTAGATTAATCTACTTTTTATCAGGAACTAGATAGAATAGTTATTTGTAACTAAATTAAGATAAGTTTACTTTTTAAAGGGTTAACAAAAAAGAAAGAATTATGAGTGTTTTAAAAATATGTTTACCAGTGTAGTTTATTTAAAGATATTTTAAGGAAGCACAATTTCTTTTCCTTTCTCTCTTTCCTCTGTCCCAAATTAATATGCTGCACTTTTTTTCCAATTTTGTATTGTATACCTGAAAAAAAAATACATCCATCTTCTGTTGAGTGAATGTCATATAAAATTTCTGTGAGAGTTTAATATATTATGTCTTCATGATGTACATTTTAAATTTCCTACCTACATGTAAATTAGTTTGTTTTTTAATTGTGATGAAGTTTAAATTTATTTATTTTTTTTAGTTATTTTGATTTTTGAAAATATTTATTACAAGATTCCCTTTCCCATATTAAAAGGAAAACAGAAGTTTAAATTTAGTTTGAAGAGCTTAGTTTACAGACATTGTATATAGATGTTGAAAGACATTGACTATCTTACTCTGTATTCCAGCATAATGTGACTTAGGCTGCTTACAAAGCTTTGTGGTTTATAGTTGGGCTGTTAGACAACAAAAATTTCTGTATTAAGGTATTTGGTGTCCTGTCTATTTCAATATATTCAAATTAGTAAAAAGTAAGATCAGTATTAAAACATTATAGTAATTCTAGTATACTTAGAATTGTACATCTATTTTGAGCATTAATTACTCTTTGTCATTTATTAAATATGCAGTATAAGTATGGATTTTTATCTTCTTATACTGATATAGCTCCCAAATGATAATTTTACAATATGTTCTTCTGTATATTTTGATTTTTTTTTGTTTGTCCATTTTGTTTTGGAATTGGCAGTCTCAATATTATCAAAAGGAAATTTTGCTTTTTCCTCCTCCAGTTTTATTAAAATGTAATTGGCATACCATAATGTTTAAGTTCAAGGCATACAGCATAATGACTTGACTTATATATACTATAAATTGATCATTACAATAAATTTAGTTAGCATCCATCATCTCATATGGATACAAAAAAAGAAAAAAAAAGTTTTTTCCTTGTGGTAAGAACTCTTAGTATTTGTTCTGTCAACAATTTTTGAATCTATTATACAGCAGTATTGACTATAGTTATCAGCTGTACATTACACGCCTAGTAATTATTTACCTTATATCTAGAAGTTTGTACCTTTTGACCTTCTTCCAATCCCTCCTTTTTTTTTTATATAGATAAAGTACAAAAGACATTCTACTTAACACTTATTTTTATGTATTAGTATGTCTCAATCTGCTTATTTAGGTTAGAATTTCTGGATGTTTCATAGTAACATTTGCATAGTAACTGCAAAGTTTGACTAGACTCTAGCATTTTCTGCATGCAAATAGCAAACACTATTATTGTTTTTGTTTTGTTTTGTTTTGGCTAACACTATATTCTAAGGTGATTGGTAAAATGAGTTAATTACTATGACTTTTCCCCAAGTCATATTGGAGCAAATAGCTCTAGACTTTTAAAAAATACTTTCTAAGCTCATGTAAATTTTGGCATAAATGCATGTTTAAGCTCAAATATAAAGTCACAGTTTTTAACATTCTGAAACAAACAAACAAATCCTAAAAATTTCATACAAAGGTGATTTTGCAAAGTGCCATATCCTTAGTGTGAAAATTCTTTTTCTTCCTCTTTTTTAATTTTTATTTATTTTCTCAAAGATTTTATTTATTTGACAGAGAGAGCACAAGTAGGCAGAGCTGCAGGTAGGGGGAGAGGGAGAAGCAGGCTCCCTGCCTAGTGGAGAGCCCGATGCAGGACTTGATCCCAGGACCTGAGTGAAGGCAGATGTTCAACCAACTGAGCCACCCAGGTGCCTCTTTAAGTGTGAAAATTCCGTCATTTTTGACTGTATATGTTTTACCTCAAAATGCTATACTCCCATTAGAATGGCTAAATCCAAAAGACAGAGAATAGCAATTGCTGATGAGAAGCAAAAGAAATTCTTATTTATTTGTGGTGAATGTAAAATGTAAAATATAAAATGATACAATCACTTTGGAAAAAACTCTGAAAGTTTTTCAAAAAGCTAAACATAGTCTTACCATATGTTCCAGCAATCATGCTCCTAGGTATTTACCAAACTGATCTGAAAATGTATGCTTACTTGAATCCTACATGCAAATATTTATAAGAGCTTTATTCATAATCAGAAAAAACTGGAAACAACCAAGATGTCTTTTAATAAGCAAATGGATAAACTCTGGTATACTAAGTACAATGGAATACTATTCAGTGATAATGAAAAATGAACCATCAAGCCATGAAAAGATAATGATGAATCTTGTCAGGTTCTGGCCCAAGATGGCAAAGTAGGAAGACCCGAAACTCATTTCCTCCACAGAACACACTAAATAACACCTACTTATAGAGCAGTTCTTCCTCAAAAAATAAACGAGGACTGCCTGAACTGCTTCTGCACAACAAAAGATAGAATGGTAAAAGGGAACAGCAACAAAGACAGAGACACAGAAATGAAGGGAACTCCCTCCCTCAAAGCAACAAACTGCAAGGGGGTGAAAAAATACTGAGGGACCTGGAGCAGATTTGTCTGTTCTTGGTCACAAAGAAAAAGAAAGAAAAAAAAAGTTGTGACTTAAAATAACAACTAGTTTATAAAAGATCCAGCCCTTCAACTCTGCCAGATGACAGAGGAGCTACTAAAATGCTGAGAAACTGGTGAGTGACAGGGTTTATGTTTGCACTTTATCTTAAAAGCACAGATTGGAACAGGGTCTAGACACCATAGCCAGCTTGCCCCTTCAGTGAGCCCTGGGTCCTCTAGCCCACATCAGCCTCAGACCTGCTGAGGCACAGAATAATTGTGGTTTAAAAGAACAACCAGCCTATATGAGTCAGCCCTAGAACTCTCCCAAATAGTAAGAGCTTCTGGAATTCTGTGGGTGGGAGGGGCTTACAAACCATCTACATTTCCCATCCACCTTGAAAGCACAGGCCTGTGCATGATCCAGGTGTCCTAACTGGCTTACCAACTCAGTGAGCCCCAGGACCCTAGCCCACACCAACTCTAGCCATCCCAGTAGAGATAGCCACAGGGCAGGGCATACCTGGACATCTCTGATTAGAGCTCACTATAGCTCCAGCCTTCATGCCATGGTGACATAGGTACAAAGCAGTGCAGAATACTCCAGGAGTATACCACTTAGGTTTTAGAAAGCTTTCTAAGACACCACTAACACAGAGTGCCCTGAAACTACCCGGCTGGCATCTGCTTTGGATCCAAGCCAACCTGCTAGGGTGTTCCATATTTAAAACACTCCACAAACACTTTGTCGCCACCAACCTCAGTTGGCACCCTTACATAGAGTGCCCTGGAACACCCCCACCCAAGCCAACCTCAGTTCCAGTTGCTTGACCAGAGCACCCCATGTGCTGAGCACCCCAGTACATCTGGCTTGCATCCACTTCAGCTTCAGCTGTTCAGTGTTCCCTCAGTGTAGAGAATCCTGCAACACCCTGGCTTGCAACCACTCAGCTTCAGTGGTCCTGCCAGGGCACACTCTGAAGAGTCCAGAGGCCACACCAGCCCTCACACACTTCACTTAAGCTGTCCTGCCAGGTCAAACCATGCACAGAGAACCCTGAGAACCCCTGCTTGTACCCTATCTTGGATTGTGCCACCCCTCCAGGGCACCCTCTGTGTAGAGAGCCCTGAAACACCCAGTTTACACTAAGTATAACTAACTATTCTGCCAAGGTTTCCTCCATGGTAATGCCCTGAGACCCCTGGCTTGTATCCACTTTAGTTTCAGCTACCTGTCAGGACACCCTCTATGTGGACAGCCCAGGAAACTTTCAGCCCACACACTGCTTCAGCTCTGCCCAACCCATCAGGGCACCTTCTGCATGGAGCACCCGGGAAACCCCACCCTACATCCTCTTCATCTTTACCTGTTTTGCCAGGGTCCTCACTGCATGGACAGTCCTGGAGGCTCCCAGGTTGCATGCACATTAGCAGCTGACTTGCCAGGGTGCCCTCTACATGGAGAACCCAAGGATCTCACAGCCTGCAAACTGTTTCACCTCAAGACATCCTGTCAGGGTACCCTCTGCACAGAGAGCTTCAGGACACCGTGGCTTACACCCACTTCAGCTATTGTGCCAAGGTGCCTTCTGCAAGTAGAGCCTCAAGACACCCTGACATGTATGCATTTCTGCTTTTGCTCTCCTGCCAGGGCACCCCCTACATGAAGAACCCAGCAACCATACTGACCTGCACCCATTTCAGCTTTACTTGTCCTGCCTGGACATCCACTGCATGGAGAGCCCCAGGACCCATAGCCCACACAAGCCACAGTTCCAGCCAGCCAAAAAAGTCACGAACCAAACAGTCTGCATAGAGGATGTCCATACACAAGATAATTCTTTCAAGTTTAGGAGAGTAGATAGGGAGACAGAAAAATGTGCTCCAAAGGAAGAACAAGACAAAACTTCAGAAAAAGAACTAAATGAAATGGAGATAAGCAATATGCTTGGTAGAGAATTTAAAGTAGTGGTTATAAAGATGCTCACTGAGCTGGAGAAAAAAGTGAAAGAACTCTGAAATTTTTGTTTTTATTTTTTTGAGATTTTTTAATAAAGAGATGGAAAATATGGAAACAACCAATCAGAATTAAAAAACAAAATAACTGAGATTTTAAAATTGCATTACAGTAAACTAATAATAGATTAGCATATGCAAAAGAATGTATTAGTGATCTGGAATACAGGGTAATAACATGCAAACTGAACAGCAAAAAGAAAAAAAGAATTAAAAAAGAAAAAACCCTGAGATGGGTTAAGGGATCTCTTAGACAACTTCAAGCAAACAGACATTTGCATTATAGGATTCCCAGAAGAGAACATGGAAGGGGCAGAAAACTGATTTGAAGAAATAACTGAAAATTTCCCTAACCTAGAGAAGGAAATAGATATACAGGTTTAGGAAACATAAAGATTCCCCCCAACAAAAAAATGAACCCAAGATGGTCCACACCATGACACATAATAATTAAAATGTCGAATGCTAAAGATAAAGAGAGAATTTAAAATCAGCAAGAAAGAAGTAAAAATTATAGACAAGAGAAACCCCAAAATGCTGATTTTTCAGCAGAAACTTTACCAGAAGGGGGAGGCATGATATATTCAAAGTGTTGAAAGGAAAGAACCTATAACTAAGAATAGTCTACCCAGAAAGGTTATCATTCAGAATTGAAGGAAAGATAAAGAGTTTCTCAGACAAACAAAAATTAAGAGTTTATCACCCTTAATTAGCTTTGCAAGAAATATTAAAGGGACTTCTTTAAGTGGAAAAGATATAGCCATACTTACATGTAAGAAAAGTATGAATAAAAAGGTATAAAATATGACATTATATACATAAAATGTAGATGAGGGAGTAAAAAGAAACTCTTTTTAGGAATGTGTTTGAGCTTTTAAACTGGATGGACCATCTACTTGATGCAGATTGCTATATATAGGAAGTTTTATATGTACCTCATGGTAATCATGAACCCCAAACATATAACAGAGACACAAGTAGTAAGGAGAAAGAAAGTATAACATAACAGTACAGAAACTCATCACTCACAAAGAAAGAGAGCAAGCTAAGAAAAAAAAGGAAGAGAGAAGAACTATAAAAACAACTGGAAAACAACTAACAAATTGCCAATAAATACATACCTGTCAATAATTACTTTAAATGTAAATGGCTTAAATGTTTCAATCCAAAGAGATAGGGTAACTGAATAGATTAAAAACAAACACCTATCTATATGATGCCTACAACTCACCTGAGACCTAAAAACATAGTCATTTGAGCATTTGCCTTCACTTAAGGTCATGATCCCAGGGTCCTGGGATTGAGCCTCGCATTGGTCTTCCTGTTCAGTGGAGAGTCTGCTTCTCCCCTGCCTCTCCCCCTGCTCATGCTCTCTCTGTCAAGTAAATAAATAAATAAAATCTTTTTTAAAAAAACATACAAACTGAAAATGAAGGGTTGGAAAAATATTTACCAACTAAAGGGAAGTGAAGAATTTGAATATTTGCAAATCAATGTGATATACCATATCAAAAAACAAATAATAAAACTCATAAGATTATCTTGAAAGATGCAGAAGAAATGTTTGACAAAATTCAACATTCAATCATGATAAAAATTCTTTTTTTTAAACATTTTATTTATTTGAGAGACTGAGATCACAGGTAGGCAGAGAAGCAGGCAGAGAGAGAGGAGGAAGCAGGCTCCCCGTTGAGCAGAGAGCCCGATGTGGGGCTCGATCCCAGGACCCTGGGATCACAACCTGAGGCTTTAATCCATGGAGCCACCCAGGCGCCCCATGATAAAAATTCTTAACAAAGTGGTGAAAGAAGATGTGATACACACACACACACACACACACACACACACACACACATATATATACTTACAGTAAAACATTAGACTGCCATAAAAAATGGATAAGATCATGCCATTTGAGACAACACGGGTGGACCCAGAGGGTATTGTGCTAAGTGAAATAAAGCAGACTGAGAAACAAATTCCATGTGATTTCACTCAAATGTGGAGTCTATATATAAGACAAATGAATAAACAGAAAGCAGAAATAAATATATCAATAAATATATAAAGAACAAATAAATTTGTTCTCTATAAATACAGAGAACAAATTGATGATTGCCAGAGGGAAGGGGGCATGGGAGGATGGGCAAGTTTGGTGAAGGGCAATGGGAGGTCAGGCTTCCAGTTATGGAATGAATAAATTACAGGGACAAAGGACACAGCATAGGGAACACAGTCAATGATATTATAATAGTAATGCATGGATCATATGGTAATTACACTTGTGGTGAGCATAGCGTAACACACAGATATGTTGAATCACTGTTTACACCTGAAACTAAAGGAATATTGTATGCGAACATTGTTCAAAAATTATTTTTAAAAAAGACATTGATGGGGGTGCCTGGGTGGCTCATTGGGTTAAAGCCTCTGCCTTCGGCTCAGGTTATGATCCCAGGGTCCTGGGATCAAGCCCCGCATCAGGCTCAGCAGAGAGCCTCCATCCCCTTCTCTCTCTGCCTGCCTCTCTGCCTACTTGTGATCTCTGTCTGTCAAATAAATAAATAAAATCTTTTAAAAAAAAGACATTAATAAATCTTAAATGCATTTTCCTAAGAGAAACAACCTGTTTTAAAAGCCTTCGTCTGTATGATTCCATTTATATGACATTCTGAAAAAGGCAAAACTATATAGATGATAAACAGGACAGTGGTTTCCAAGGATTCATTGGGGCATTGTTGTTGAATAAATCCTCATGTTCCAGAGGATTTATTTTTAGGGAGGTGAAATGTTCCATATAGTCCTGTAATGGTGGACATATTACACTATAAAACACAGAGAATTTTATAACAAAAGGCTATACAGATACATGTAAAACCTGCAATGGAGTGCACAAAATTTAAATCTTTCAAAATTAAATTGATTGTATAGTAGTTCTCAATTTCTGCATTCATCTGCTTTACCAATATAGTTACTGCTATAACTAATAACAGTTATCCACATCTTAGGTATGTCTTATTATGGGACAAGTCTCCATTTGAATCCCTTATTGTTAACCATGTTAACAATGGTTAACTGACTAACTCTTTAAGCTGTTTTCTTATGCAAGAGAATGTGTGAAAAATGAGTCAATTACTTTATTTTACTTACTATTTATGTACATGAGGTTACAAGTTATAATAAATTAGAATCTTTTGGTAACTTGCATAGATTCTCCTTTTATAGACTGGATAACCACAGACAAATACCGATACTCAATTATCTTGGATAATTTTGAAGTTGTCCAGCCTGGATTGAAGAATTGCTAGAGATCTACTTTTTCTGTGGTTCTATGAGCCACAGAATGCCTCAGAATTATACTCTTAATCTATGCTAAGTGTACAAAAGGAAGTTAATACTTCCAATCCCTGCCCTCTAGTAACTTCTAGTTAAAAGCTAAACAAAATTTTGGAATATTATTTTTAAAAAATATTTATACCATAAGAGAGAGGAGCTAAGTTGGTGGCATAGTAGGAGGACCCTAAGCTTTTCTTGTGCCTTGAACACAGCTATATAACTATCAAATCATTATGAATACTCAAGAAATAGACCTGAAGACTGACAGAATAAACTACACAACTAGACAGCTAGAGGGAGAGAAGAGGCCACATTGAGGAAAGTAGGAAGTGTGGAGATGTTGTTTGGGGGAGAAATGGACTGAGGGCACTTCAGAGGAAAGGGAGCCCTGGTTAGGAACAAAAAGAGTGAGAGAAAGAGAAAGAGAGAGAGAGAACGAGAGAGAAAGGGAGAGAAGAGATACAGGGAAACACACAAGGAGAACGCTTCCCCAAAGCCATTGGCTGGGAAATGAGAGGGGCTGATTTTTATGTTTTTGCAACCAGTGCAGCTTGAGACTGGAGTTTTTAAGAGTCTACAAGTTTGGGTGAGAAAGAATGCTGAGGACACTACCCCTCTCTTGGAGAGAAGGCAGGCAAATATCACCAGAGGTAATATTATGAACTGAGGATCACCTAAGGCAAGGAGGAGAGAGACTGTACTCTGTTCTTGAAGCTCATCTTTGAAAGATAACATTCATTCATAGAAGTGGTAGGCACTATTTCCTTTCCCCACCCCTCAACCTGGGTGCACAAACACCTGCTAAGGGCTTCTCACCCTGACAAAGGCTGTTCAGCCTGCTTGCTGCAAGTTTCACAACCCTCCAATCTGGCACAACTGCCCTTCTTGGTTATACCTACAACCATGCCAGCATGGCGGTTCACTTACCCAGAAGACTAGTGCAGGCCTCCGCCACAACACATCCTGAAAGCTTGGAGTTTTAATGTCAGCAGACTTGTCTGGGATACATCCCAAAGTGCACTACACTGACCCAAGCAGGCAAGCAATCAGGAGATGGACAGCATAAAAATGGCAATCTGAAGAATGCCTGGGACACACAAGGATAAATTATTCGCTCTTCCAAGAGTGCTGCCCTGCTAGCAGCAAGCACAGAGGCAGAGCTGGCTGGCTCCATTTCTACCCCCCAACCTTCAACATAAACAAGATTTAGTAAATAGCACAAGTGCCAAAACTGGCTACCTAACACAATTTCACCAAGCCCCACCGCCTATGGATCTGCAGGTACTGCTTTTCTCTGGCAAGTGTGCCTAAGTCCCAGAGCAGCAGAGCCCATCCCCAGAAGACCAGCAGAAACACTTGCAAACACTGTGTCTCCAGAACAGAGACTTATGCAAGATTTCAGTTCTACTAGCATCAGGTCTCAATTAACAAGCAGACCAGAGCATATCTACTTAAAACTCCCCAGACTCTGGCCAATGTCCAAACACTATCCACTACAGACAAAGAGTAACCCTGCAGATGACTGACATGAAAGGTAGAACAGCCAAAACAGGGCAGCAGAGTAGACACAGCACATACCAGCAACACTCCCTGCAGAGCCAGGCCCTGGACAATATATGACCTCTTCTGCATAAAGCCATTACTCTCGAGAACAGGAAACCTAACAGACTTTTCTAACACAGAAGACAGTGACCTACACAAAATGCCAAGATGGAGTAATTCATCCCAAAAGAAAGAACAAGAAAAGGTCATGGCAAGAATTCTAATCAAAGTAGACATAAGTAGCATGCCTGATTGAGAATTTGAAGCAATAATCATAAGGATACTGACTGGGCTAGGGAAAAGTACAGAATACATCAGGAAGGCCTTTACTACAGAGCTAAAACAGTTTAAAAAGTCAGAAATGAACATACAATAATTGAGATTGGAAATTGACTAGATGTAATAATTGCAAGGATGGAAGAAGCAAAGGAATATGGAAAATAACAAAGCTGAACAAAATAGAGAAAGAGTTATGGGTCACAAGACTAGACTTAGAGAACTCAAAATAACATCCTCATTACAGGAGTCCCAGAAAAAAAAAAAAAGCAAGTGAAAAGGGTCAAGAAGAATTACTTGAGGAAATAATAGCTGAAAACTTCCCTAATCTGGGGAAGGAAACAGACATCCAAATATAGGAGGCACAGAAAACTCCCATCGAAATCAACAAAAGCAGGCCAACATCAAGATATACTGTAACTAAATTTTCAAAATTTACTAGAACTGATACATGAATTCAGGAAAGCCACAGGTACAATATCAACAAACAGAAACCTTTTGTATTTCTATACACCAATAATGAAGCAGCAGAAAGGAAACAAAGGAGTCAATACCATTTTCAAGTGCATCAAAAACCATAAGATACTTAGGTATAAACCTAACCAAAGTGGTGAAAGACCTGTACTCTGAAAAAATTAAAACACTTACGAAAGAAATTGAAGAGGACACAAAGAAATGGAAAAACATCCCATGTTTATGGGTTGGAAGAATAAATACTGTTAAAATATCTATAGTATCCAAAGCAATCTACACATTTAATGCAATCCCTATCAAAATCCCACCAGCATTTTTTACAGAGCGAGAACAAACAGTCCTAAACATTTTATGTAACCACAAAAGTCCCTGAATAGCCAAAGCAACCCTGAAGAAGAAGAGCAATGTTGAAAGCATCACAGTCCCAGATTTCAGGTTATATTACAAAGCTGTATTGGTCAAGAGTATGTAGTAATCACACAAAAATGAACACGTAGATAATATAACAGAATAGAAAACCCAAAAATGGACCCACAACTATATGGTCAACTAATCTTTGACAAAGGAAAGAATATCCAATAAAAAAGACAGTATCTTCAACACATGATGTTTGGAAAACTGGACCCACTTTCTTACACCATTCAGAAAAATAAATTCAAAATGAATGAAAGATCCAAATGCAAAACAAGAAACTGTCAAAATCATAGGGGTGGCTGTGGCAACTTCTTTCTAGGCATATCAAAGAATGAAATCTTGCCATTTGCAATGACCTGGATGGAGCTAGAGCATATTATGCTAAGAAAAGTATGTCAGTGAGAGAAAGACAAGTACTATATGATTTCACTCATGTGGAATTTAAGTAACAAAACAGATGAACAAAGAGGGAAAAAAGAGATGCAAACCATGGGACAGACTCTTAAGTATAGAGAAGAAGCTGAGGATTAATGGAGGGCAGATGGGCCACTGGATGGGTTAAATAGGTGATGGGTATTATGGAGTGCACTTGTTGTGATGAGCCCTTGGCATTGTATGTAGGTGATGAGCCACTAAATTCTAAACCTGAAACTAATATTTCACTGTATGTTAACTAACTGGAATTTAAATAAAAACATAAGTGATATTTATACTATAACTAGTCATGCACAAGAAAGGCTATTAAGTTACAATATTGGAAACTTAAATTAACTATTTGAAAGTTTCTTCGTATAAAATATATTTAATCTAGTCCAAAGTAAAACTGAATATGAATTATTGCCTTAATGATAAGTTTATTGTTTTACAATTTTATTGAGATATGATTGGCATATAACATTGCATTATTCCAAGGTGTACAACATAATGGTTTGATATATATGTGTATATTGTGAAATTATTACCACAGTAAGCTTAGTTAACATCAATCACAAATTAATGTGCTGGGAAAAGTAGAATTAGTTTTTACACTTAACCGGTAGTAATGATTTTAAGTATATTGCACCACATTATTTAGAACAAGATGCATGTGTGAATAGAAATTGGGATGGTTGATGCTTCTAGGGACAGAATGCAATATTAGCAAAACAATACAGCAACAACAGGTAAATGTAGCCAAACATATTATCTTGGTGACTTTTAAAATATTTATTCCTTATTACTGAAATTATTAGTGAAAACTTCAAAAAATGCACATTAATATAAAATAACAATGGACTGAACATTAGATTTTACTCAGTATTACTGATGGGCTACAATAAACATTAAGTACATTCTTTTGGAGATGTCTTGTGATGTGTACTGGATCTAGATTTCTCTAGCTATGATTTACGTTTTCATGAAATCAGATTTCAGAATTCACGTGAGACATTATGAAATCATCTAGGAATAGTCTTTTCTTTGGGTGACTTAATTTCAGTCATCCACAAACAGTTATGTTATTTCTAAACATTTCTTAGGGTAAGTCTACTCTCCCAAAATGTTTTTTCCTTGTGTTGTTGGTGGCATCACTTTATAGGTAGATTACAAATGGCCAGAATTGAGAACACTGTGCTTTTACTTCATGTATATCACTTTTAAACTTAATATATTGTTTAAATTTTCAAGATGATCATGACTTAATTTGGTCATTGAAAACTGTTTTAGGAATTATTTTTATTTTTTTAAGATAACATTTCTATGTAATTTGAGTGCACTTTGTAATTTGTGTTTTTAAGTATCTGTGTTCTTTTGACATATTAGTCAAAGTGCCAAGACTTAGAACTAAATCTTTTTGCTAATCCACATTGCTTACCACGTTCCAGTGTTTCCAAACATGGATCAAAGCCCATTTAAAGGCAATATTTTCTATTTTCAATAACAAATGCGTATGTTAAATTAATCTGGATTTTGAATCTTTTGTGCTACTCTTCAGAGTAGCTCTGTTCTTAGTTCCTTCACAATGGTTAGGTTAGGGACAACCTGGCTGGTAAGGCTGGCTTTTCCCTAAATTAGGTCTTAATCTTTGTAAAATGCTTATGGATTTGTGTTTTTAAGACCTCAGCATTTATGAATAAACCCATAATTTATTTGTAAATGACATTGATTTAATGAAACCAAAATAGCTCTAATTTTGGGCAATTTAATGATCTTAACTATCTTAATGCTGTCATTTAAAGGTATGAATGTTTTAAATAGAGTTGTCAGAGTGATTACGGATTTTTTTTGTCTTTCCTCTGGGGGTTTTAGGGCAGGAATGGGGGTGGCAGAATACCAGTTATGTAGCTATTTTATTGTCTTGTGTCTTACATGCTGTAAATTAAATGCCTTAATTTTATGATTGTATTTGTTTTATACTTATTACAGAATGTTTCCTATCCTCAGATAAGAGTACTATCTTAAAAGTCATACCTTCTGATAAATCTTTTGGGGTTTAATTCAATTTTCGATTTTCAAGTACAATTCTCAATTCTCATTTTTAGATCTATATTATACCTTACTTCAGTAAGATAAGATAGAAGTATTTTTATAAGAGACTGTAAGGATAAATAAGTACCTGTACAATGAAAAGAGATTAAAGAAAAGGATTTAGAAGGCATTGGAGTGCCTGGGTGGCTCAGTGGGTTAAAGCCTCTGCCTTCGGCTCAGATCCCAGGACTCTGGGATTGAGCACCACATTGGGCTCTCTGCTCGGCAGGAAGCCTGCTTCCTCCTCTCTCTCTGCCTGCCTCTCTGCCTAGTTGTGATCTTGTCTGTCAAATAAATAAATAAAATATTTTTTTAAAAAGAATTTAAAAGGCAAAAGTTTTCTGAGGTTTTGAATTCTTTATAGAATCCTTGACCATAAAATTAGTTTTAGTGGCAGTTAAATGTGAACTTATAAACAGTACTGCTGTATACTTATGTACCACACAGCAACTAGAAAACCAATAATGTTAATTGGCTGACAGAAGATCCTTTCTAGTGGAAGGTTCTCTCCTCATATAGGATTATGCAAAAAGTTTTTTTTTTATACAGTATGTCTTAAAATTGTATATTAAATGTGGATATACATATTTCTATATATGACGCCAAAAATTTTACTTAACATTGAAAAATGTGATAACACTTTCTGCTGTGGGATTAAGATTATAAGAGATATGTAAGGAAATATCATGTAATCAGTGCTGATTTGTTAATATGCTTACTTCTTTTGTCTATAATTCTGTGATATCTTATTCTATGTTATGGCTGCTGTTTTATTGGATCTGAACATTTTAATACATCTATACCCTCATTCTATTGTATCACCTTTCAAATTACATTTTTGTGTCAGCTTTCAATTTTGATTTATTTTTAAACTAAATTCTTCCTAAATTTACCAATTTCTAAAAGAGTAATGGAGAAATACAGCCAGTGTATAAAAACTGTAGGAAGTTAGCAGTAGAAATGGGCAACTGACCATACTGTAGAAGAAGCCTACAACAGTTTGACTTTCAGTCCAGACTTTTCTTCATGGTGTTGAGTCCCAATATTTAATTTAGTCAACATACAAGGTTCCTCAGGGAGCACAGAGTAGCTGGCAGTACTAAATGTGAATCTGAGTAGCCATCACTGGGAATGTCAGAGAAGCTTTTAATGGAGCTATGTATATATTTTTCTGAATAGTAACATGATAATACTGACAAGATAGAAAATCAGATGTTTTTCTCATATTATCGGCTACCATCCAAGTGAAATCTGTGTTTCATGGTGCTTGTGACTCAAATATATATTTCCAAAAAGCTACATTCTCTCTATTGAATATATGCAAGTATATAATTTATATAAGATGCGCTTCACAAAGAAGCTGGAGCAGATTCCAAGCATGCCCAGCTACTGCAGTTCTTTCTAAACTGCCAGGTTATTCTGTCAGGTATATGAGATTTTTATGAATTAGTATCCCCCAAAGAGAACTTTGTACTTTCTTCCTGTTTAGGATAGAAGTGGGTGGGTGTGTGGGGAAGTAGGTATCACAGGAAGACTAACATCTGTTGGGTCCCTCTATGAGCATGATTTATTTCATGTGGGTTTATTTTATTTTATTTCATTTCTTATCAGTGTTCCAGCATTCTTTGTTTATGCATCACACCCAGTGCTCCATGCAATACATGCCCTCCATAATACCCCACCACCAGGCTCGCCCAACCGCTCACCCCCTCCTCTCCAAAGCCCTCAGCTTGTTTCTCAGAATACACAGTCCCTCATGGTTTGTCTCCCCCTTGAATTTCCCCCAACTCACTTCTCCTCTCCATCTCCCAATGCCCTCCATGTTATTCCTATGCTCCATAAGTAAGTGAAACCATATAATTGATTCTCTCTGCTTAACTTATTTCACTCAGCATAATCTCTTCCAGTCCCATCCATGTTGATACAAAATTTGGGTATTCATCCTTTCTGATGGAGGTGTTCATCCTTTCCGATAATACTCCATTGTAAATATGGACCATATCATCTTCTTTGTTTTTAATTAATTTATTTATTTTCAGAAAAACAGCATTCATTATTTTTCACCATACCCAGTGCTCCATGCAATCCGTGCCCTCTATAACACCCACCACCTGGTACCCCAACCTCCCACCCCCCCGCCACTTCAAACCCCTCAGATTGTTTTTCAGAGTCCATCATCTCTCATGATTCACCTCCCCTTCCAATTTCCCCCAACTCCCTTCTCCTCTCTAGCACCCCTTGTCCTCCATCATATTTGTTATGCTCCACAAATAAGTGAAACCATATGATAGTTGACTCTCTCTGCTTGACTTATTTCACTCAGCATAATCTCTTCCAGTCCCGTCCATGTTGCTACAAAAGTTGGGTATTCATCCTGTCTGATGGAGGCATAATACTCCATAGTGTATATGGACCCCATCTTCCTTATCCACTCGTCCAGTGAAGGGCACCTTGGTTCTTTCCACAGTTTGGTGACCGTGGCCATTGCTGCTATAAACATTGGGGTACAGATGGCCGTTCTTTTCACGACATCTGTATCTTTGGGGTAAATACCCAGGAGTGCAATGGCAGGGTCATAGGGAAGTTCTCTTTTTAATTTCTTGAGGAATCTCCACACTGTTCTCCAAAGTGGCTGCACCAACTTGCATTCCCACCAACAGTGTAAGAGGGTTCCCCTTTCTCCACATCATCTCCAACACATTTGTTTCCTGTTTTGTTAATTTTGGCCATTCTAACTGGTGTAAGGTGAAATCTCAATGTGGTTTTAATTTGAATCTCCCTGAGGGCTAGTGATGATGGACATATTTTCATGTGTCTGATAGCCATTTGTATGTCTTGATTGGATAAGTGTCTATTCATATCTTCTGCCCATTTTTTGATATGTTTGCCTGTTTCATGTGTGTTGAGTTTGAGGAGTTCATTATAGATCCTGTATATCAACCTTTTGTCTGTACTGTCATTTGCAAATATCTTCTCCCATTCTGTGGGTGGCCTCTTTGTTTTCTTGACTGTTTCCTTTGCTGTGCAGAAGCTTTTGATTTTGATGAAGTCCCAAACGTTTATTTTCGCTTTTGTATCCTTTGCCTTTGGAGACATATCTTGAAAGAAGTTGCTGTGGCTGATAGCAAAGAGATTACTGCCTATGTTCTCCTCTAGGATTCTGATGGATTCCTGTCTCACGTTGAGGTCTTTTATCCATTTTGAGCTTATCTTTGTGTACGGTGTAAGAGAATGGTCGAGTTTCATTCTTCTGCATATAGCTGTCTAGTTTTCCCAGCACCATTTATTGAAGAGACTGTCTTTTTTCCATTGTATATTTTTTCCTGTTTTGTCGAAGATTAATAGACTGTAGAGTTGAGGGTCCATATCTGGGCTCTCTACTCTGTTCCACTGGTCTATGTGTCTGTTTTTATGCCAGTACCATGCTGTCTTGGTGATCACAGCTTTGTAATAAAGCTTGAAATCAGGTAACGTGATGCCCCCAGCTTTATTTTTGTTTTTCAACATTTCCTTAGCAATTCAGGGTCTCTTCTGATTCCATACAAATTTTAGGATTATTTGCTCCAGCTCTTTGAAGAATACCGGTGGAATTTTGATCAGAATGGCATTAAAAGTATAGATTGCTCTAGGCAGTATAGACATTTTAACAATGTTTATTCTTCCAATCCAAGAGCATGAAATCATCTTCCATCTTTTTGTGTCTTCTTCAATTTTTTTCATGAGTGTTCTGTAGTTCCTCAAGTACAGATCCTTTACCTCTTTTGTTAGGTTTATTCCTAGGTATCTTATGGTTCTTGGTGCTATAGTAAATGGAATCAACTCTCTAATTTCCCTTTCTGTATTTTCATTGTTGGTGTATAAGAAAGCCATTGATTTCTGCACATTGACTTTGTATCCTGCCATGTTGCTGAATTGCTGTATGAGTTCTAGTAGTTTGGGGGTGGAGTCTTTTGGGTTTTCCATATAAAGAATCATGTCATCTGCAAAGAGAGAGAGTTTGACTTCTTCATTGCCAATTTGGATACCTTTTATTTCTCTTTGTTGTCCTTATTTCTCTGATTGCTGTTGCTAAGACTTCTAATACTATGTTGAACATGAGTGGTGAAAGTGGGCATCCTTGTCTTGTTCCTGATCTCAACGGGAAGGCTACAAGCTTTTTCTCATAGAGGATGATATTTGCTGTGGGTCTTTCATAGATACATTTGATGAGGTTCAGGAATGTTCCCTCTATCCCTATACTTTGAAGCATTTTAATCAGGATCGGATGCTGGATTTTGTCAAATGCTTTTTCTGCATCAATTGAGAGGACCATGTGGTTCTTCTCTCTTCTCATATTAATTTGTTGTATCACATTGATTGATTTGCAAATGTTGAACCATCCTTGTAGCCCAGGGATGAATCCCACCTGATCATGGTGGATAATCTTTTTAATGTGCTGTTGGATCCTGTTGGCTAGGATCTTTATGAGAATCTTAGCATCCATATTCATCAGTGATATTGGTCTGAAATTCTCCTTTTTGTAGGGTCTTTGCCTGGTTTGGGGATCAGGGTAATGCTGACTTCATAGGAAGAGTCTGGAAGTTTTACTTCTGCTTCAATTTTTCGAAACAGCTTCAGGAGAATAGGTGTTATTTCTTCTTTGAAAGTTTGGTAGAATTCCCCAGGGAATCTCTCAGGTTCTGCGCTCTTGTTTTTTGGGAGGTTTTTGATCACTGCTTCAATCTCGTTACTAGATATCGGTCTATTCAGGTTGTCCATTTATTCCTGGTTCAGTTTTGGGAGTTGATAGTTTTCCAGGAATGCATCCATTTCTTCTAGGTTGCTAAGCTTATTGGCATGTAACTGTTGATAATGACTTCTGATGATTGTTTCTACTTCCTTGGTGTTAGTTGTGATCTCTCCCTTTTCATTCATAATTTTATGAATTTGGGCTTTCTCTCTTTTCCTTTGGATTAGTGTGGCCAATGGTTTATCGATCTTATTGATTCTTTCAAAAAACCAGCTTCTAGTTTCATTGATACGTTCTACTGTATCTCTGGTTTCTACCTCATTGATCTCAGCTCTAATCTTGTTGATTTCCCTTCTTATGTGTGGAGTCGGTTTGATTTGTTGTTGATTCTCCAGTTCTTTAAGTTGGAGAGACAGCTGCTGTGTTCTGGATTTTTCAATTTTTTTTGAGGGAGGCTTGGATGGCTATGTATTTCCCGCTTAGGATCGCCCTTGCTCTATCCCATAGGTTTTGGACCTAAGTGTCTTCATTCTCATTGGTTTCCATGAATTGTTTCAGTTCTTCTTTGATCTCCTGGTTGATCCAAGCAGTCTTAAACAAGGTGGTCTTTAGTTTCCAGATGTTTGAGTACCTTCAGAACTTTTCCTTGTGATTGAGCTCCAGTTTCAAAGCACTGTGATCTGAGAATATGCAGGTAATAATCTCAGTCTTTTGCTATCGGTTGAGTCCTGATTTTGTGACCCAGTATGTGGTTTATTCTGGAGAAGGTTCCATGTGCACTTGAGAAGAATGAGTATTCTGTTGTTTTAGGGTGGAATGTTCTGTATATATCTATGAGGTCCATCTGGTCCAATGTGTCATTAAATGCTCTTGTTTCTTTATTGATTTTCTGCTTCAATGATCTGTTTCTGAGAATGGTGTGTTAAGATTTCCTACGATTAGTGTATTCATATCAATATGACTCTTTATCTTGATTAACAGTTTTCTTAAGTAATTGGCTGCTCCCATATTGAGAGCATAGATATTTACAATTGTTAGATCATCTTGGTGGATAGTCCCTTTAAGAATGATTTAGTGTCCTTCTGTGTCTCTGACTACAGTCTTTAGTTTCAAATCTAATTTATCTGATATGAGAATCGCTACCCCAGCCTTCTTTTGAGGCCCATTGGCATGAAAGATGCTTCTCCATCCCTTCACTTTCAATCTGGGTGTATCTTTAGGTTTAAAATGGGTCTCTTGTAGACAACATATGGATGGGTCCTGTCATTTTATCCAATCTGCAACCCTGTGCCATTTTATGGGTGCATTTAGGCCATTCACATTGAGAGTGATTATTAATAGATATGTTTTTACTGACATCGAGTTACCTTTGAAGTCTTTCTTTCTGTAGATTGTCTATATTTCTGTTCAATGCTATTCTTAGGATTTTACCTCTTTTATAGAACCCCCCTTAATATTTCCTGCAGTGTCGGCTTGGTGGTTGCATAGTCTTTTAAGCCTTGCCGGTCTTGGAAACTCTTTATCTCTCCATCCATTTTGAATGTCAGTCTTGCTGGATAAAGTATTCTTGGCTGCATGTTCTTCTCATTTAGTGCCCTGAATATATCTTTCCAGCCTTTTCTGACTTGCCAGGTCTCTGTGGACAGGTCTGATGTTATTCTGATGGGCTTCCCTCTGTAAGTAAGGAGCCTCTTTGCCCTGGCGACTTTCAAGAGATTATACCTACAATTATAATTCCTCAATTTGACTATCAGGTGTCGTGATGGTTTTTTGGAATGTATAATCTTGGGTGGAGACCGTTCAGCCTCTAGTACATGAACGCTGGTTCCATTCACGAGATTGAGAAAATTTTCATGAAGGACTTGTTCCACTATATCTTCTAGACTTCTTTCTTTCTCCTCCCCTTCAGGGATTCCAATAATTCTGACATTGGAATGCTTCATGGCATCATTTATTTCCCTGATTCTGTTTTTGTGGTTTCTAAGCTGTTTGTTCCAGGCTTCCTCCTGATCCTTTCTATCTGTTTGTCCTCTAGATCACTAATTCTATCCTCTTTCTGAGTTACCCTAGGTTTGAGAGAGTTTAGATTAGATTGGAACTCATTGAGAGCATTGTGAACCTCCTCCCTGGTAGCTTTAAGCTCCGCCCTAACATTGTGAACATCCTGTCTGGTCGCTTTCAGTTCAGCCCTAATCAATTCCGTTTGGTCATCCATGGCTTTCTCCAACCCAGCTATTGCCTGGGTAATTGTTAGCCTGAATTCTCTTTCCGACATATTGTCTATGTTGATCTCCGTTAGCTCTGTTGCAGAAGGTCCATCCTCTGTATTTTTCTTCTGTTGGGCATTCCTCCTCCTAGTCATTTTGGTGGGAGATGACTGAACAGATGTAGCTGGATGTATCAACTCTGGTGAAGTCAAGGTGCACCCTGGAACACTTCTGAGCAATCAGGATTCCCCACCCAAAGGAGAGACAAAAGAAAAGAAAAAGAAAAAGAAAAAAAAAAGAGAGAGTGACAGTAAAGAAAGAAAAGATGAAAGAGAAGGTTCAGCGCAAATGGGCCCCAAGGTAAGATTTATGAAGTAGACAAAAAAGACAAAAAGACTAATACAAGTATATGACAAGAGCAAAAAATATATATATATGCAAATAAAGGAAGAACCTCATCAAAAAGAACCCCAAGTGTAAGATTTATATGCTGTCAGGACAAACACGAAAACACAGAAACACTCATGGAAGAAGAAGATGGAAGAATGGTTATAAATTCTCAGTGTGTGCAAGGAAGGTTGTTTCGATTCTTCCTGGATGTATCTTGATATCTTTGTTAAAGACTCAACTTTCCAAAGATAAAGGGGATTAAAAATTGGTTTACCTATAGGGGTACTAGTGATTGGAGAAAGGGGATTACTTTGAAGTTTAACTCTATATGAATATTAGAGTATAAAAATAAAAAGGAATAAACTAGACTAAACTAAACTAAAATTTAAAAAAAGGAATTCAAAAAATAGAAATGCAAAAGAAAAACATAGGTGTATGTATCAAAAAGTTCAGGTTAGAAAGGTATTATGGAGTTTGATGTACTGTACAGCTCGCTGTGATGGTAAATAGGTTAAAAAAATTACCTATGTGTAAAAAAAAAAAAAAAAAAAAAAAAAAAGAACCAGAATAGTGGGAACGAGTGAAAAATAAAAGTTTTCCTATGAAGTAGTGGTTGTTCTCTTGTAGTCCTTTTTTTTTCTCCATTTTTTTTTCTTTCTTAGGTTGTTTTCTGGGGGTGGGGCCTGCCACATGGGTTGTCAGTCAATGATGTTTCCAGAGTTAAGTCCTCCCGCCCCCCTCAAGGGGATGGGCTCTGAGGAAACTGTTTTTTTTTCAGGCTTTTTTTTTCTGGCGGTTTTTATGTTTGTTCACTTTTTTTTCTCTCACCTTGACCGCTTTTGATGGTTTTTGTAGTTTTAGAGAAAAACAAACTGCACCCTGTTCTCCCTCTCAGAGAGAAGCCTCAGTCTGGGTGCAGAGCCTAAATAAGTTCCCCCTTGGCTGCTGGCAGAGCAGGTTCCAAGTTGCAGACCCTGGGGACGCAGGATCTTTTGCTTATACCCAAGGCCAAGGCAGTGGCAGCTGTCTGGGAGCTCCCGACTGCCAGAGAGGTTCCAAGCAGCAATCGCACACTGAGATTTTTCTCACTAGCCCAGGCTGGGAGTGCCTCAGGCACTGAGAACAGGGCGCAGGTCCGAAAGCACCAGGCTGGGCTTCTGCGCACCTCTGTCAGGGGAGAGAGTTTGGGGCACGCGGCTTAGGCTCTGAAACAATGGCGTGGGTCAAAGAGCGCCGGCCGGGACTTTGTCTCTCTCAGGGGAGCATGAGGGCCGTGCGCGCGTATCTCAGGCTTTGTAGTAGGGCTCGCGCATTCTGCCAACCGGTGTGGCTCCCATCCCTTCACAGGAGCTAGAACTCATGCATTCTCAGGTATGCTGGCGGCTTAGGGACCAAGACCTGGTTTCTCCATCGCACTCTCTCTGCCTCAGCGCCGTGGAGGCTGTCCTGGGACTGGGGACTTAAGCCCCTGTCCCTAGCCGATTTCCATAATTTCCCCCCACGATCCTTTGCTCTTTTGGAGTGCTTTCAACCAGTCTCCAAGTTAATGCTGGTCCCCAGACGCATGGCATTCTCGCTCGTATTGGGGTATTACTTTTCTACCAGTTGCCTCTGGTGGCTCCCTCCCCCTTTTTTTTTAATCTTCTGATATCAGTCCGCCGTTCCCACTCCACTTTACCTGCCCACTGGTGTCTTCTGCCCCTGTAGAGATCCAGACATGTACAATTCTGATCTCAGGCTGATTTCATGGGTGAACGGAGTTCTTTGGTAGGTAATCAGCTCACTTTGGCGTACAGGCTGAAAAGGCGCCTCCTCCTACTTCCCCGCCATCTTGTCCCCCCTCCTGGACTATATCTTCTTTATCCATTCATCAGTTGAAGGGCATTTTGGTTCTTTCCACAATTTGGCGGCCATGGCCATTGCTGCTATGAACATTGGGGTACATATGGCCCTTCTTTTCACTACATCTTTATCTTTGGGGTAAATACCCAGTAGTGCAATTGCAGGGTCATAGGGAAGCTCTATTTTTAATTTCTTAAGGAATGTCCACACTGTTCTCCAAAGTGGCTGCACCAACTTGCATTCCCACCAACAGTGTAAGAGGGTTCCCCTTTCTCCACATCCTCTCCAAAACTTGTTTCTTGTCTTGTTAATTTTGACCATTCTAACTGGTGTAAGGTGGTATCTCAATGTGGTTTTGATTTGAATCTCCCTGATGGCTAATGATGATGAGCATTTTTTCATGTGTCTGACAGCCATTTGTATGTCTTCATTGGAGAAGTGTCTGTTCATATCTTCTGCCCATTTTTTAATATGATTGTCTGTTTTGTGTGTGTTGAGTTTGAGGAGTCCATTATAGATCCTGGATATCAACCTTTTGTCTGTACTGTCATTTGCAAATATCTTCTCCCATTGTGTCTGATAGCCATTTGTATATCTTCTTTGGAGAAGTGTCTGTTCATGTCTTCTTCCCATTTGTTGACATGATCATCTGTTTTTTGTGGATGTTGAGTTTGAGGAGTTTTTTATAGATCTTGGATATCAGCCCTTTGTCTGTAGTGTCATTTGTGAATATCTTTTTTTAAGATTTTATTTATTTATTTGCCAGACAGAGATCACAATAGGCAGAGAGGCAGATAGAGAAAGAGGGGGGGGCAGGCTCCTTGCTGAGCAGAGAGCCTGATGTGGGGCTCTATCCCAGGACCCTGAGATCATGACCTGAGCTGAAGGCAGAGGCATACCCATTGAGCCACCCAGGTGACCCCATTTGTGAGTAACTTCTTCCATTCAGTGGGTTGCCTCTTTGTTTTGTTGACTGTTTCCTTTTAACCCTTTTCACAATCTCTTTTTTTTCCTTTTAACAATCTTATGAGATAGCTGGTATCATGCTCATTTTCAGATAAGGAAACTGAGTCTTAGAGATGAAGTCATTTGCCCAAAACTAGGAAGAGACAGAGTTAGGATTAAACTTCAGGACCTCTTTTTTTATTCCCACTATTTTGCACTAAGGAAAGTTTTAACTTGCATATGTCACCAGTCCTAAGGCTCTACCTACCATATGCTAATCATAATCAGAACTTCCATTGCTTCTGGATTTTAATTGTTGCTGGAGAATAGAATTTTTGCATACACATTGAAGTAATGTGCCTCATTGTGTGAGATTTATTTATTTATTTATTTATTTTCAGCAAGTTTGCTCTTGTACATAGAGGCTTATCAGCAGTTCCTTTATTTTGTATTGAGACTGCTGCCTTCTAAGTTTAGCGAAAACACTTACTTAATTCTTTCCAAAGATGAGTCAATGTCTTTAGCGAATTCCTTAACTAGTTAACTACATCCAGTGTTTTTAAGCTTAGCTATAGTGATTTGGGATTTATATTCACTTCTGCTTATAAGTAGATAGAAGTTTTCTATTTCTGCACAATATTTTTATATGACATTCCTGTAGCAGAAGACTGTTATTGGGACTGCATGTGACAAGTAAAAGATTAGCTGGGCAATGTCAGTTTAAACTCTAGAATTGACTGTCAATCCTTTTTTTTTTTTTTAAATGAAACCAAAATGACCGTAAATTTTCACATATGGTGCCTTTAGAGGGATGTTGGATCAGGAATTCAGATGACAATATTCCTGGGACTAAAGATTAAAGATACCCAATGCTTTGACAACTATAATGTAAAACTGAAGGAAGTTCATCTCAAAAGTAATTGTAAGTGGCATTGGGTTTATAAAGAGATTATATTAGTGAGAGATCTCCAGAGAAACAGAAGAAATAGAATGTATGTATACTCCCAGAGAGAGATTTATTATAAAAAATTGGTCCACACAATAATGGTGGCTGAAAAGTCCAAATATCTGCAGTTAGAAAACTAAAGAGCCACGAGTGCCCAAGTGTTGTTCTGGTCTAGGTCTAAATGACAAAACAAGGGTAGTCAATAGTGCAAGATCCATTCCAAAAGGCAGCAGGCTCCAGAGCCAAGAAAAGCCAATGTTTCCCAGTCTAAAGGCCAGAAAAGACCAACATTCTAGCTCATGACTCAGACAGACCAAGTACCCTCTTACTCATCCCTTTTTTTCTATTCAGGTCTTTAGTTCATTGTATGAAGCACATCCATCTTGGAAAGGGCAATTTGCTTAATTCAATCTACTTATTTAAATGTTAATCTTATCCAGAAACACCTCACAGACACACCCAGAATAATGTCTGACTGAATTTCTGGCCAGCCTGTGACCCAGTCAAATTAACCCAAAAAGTTAATCATCACAGTAATGTATCTCAGAAATTCAAGGACTAGAAATTATCAGAATGTAAACAATAAATCCCTTATCTGAAAAGGAATATATATATATATATATATATATATATATATATATATAATATAAAGAACTCTTACAACTAAACAACAGCAAGAAATAACCTAATTTAAAAATGAACAAAGGACTTGAATATAAATTTTCCAAGGAAAATATATAAATGGCTAACAAGTATATAAAAAGATGCCAATACCACTAGTAATCAGAAAAATGCAAATCAAAACCACAATGAAATATCGCCACAGAACTGATTAGTATGGTTATTATTAAAAAACACAAACAGAAATTAACAAGTGTTGGTGAACATGTGGAGAATTTAGAAAACTTATGCACAATTGATGGGTATATAAAATGATGCAGCCACTATGAAAAACAGTAGGATGATTCTTCAAAACATTAAAATAGGGGCGCCTGGGTGGCTCAGTGGGTTAAAGCCTCTGCCTTCGGCTCAGGTCATGACCCCAGGGTCCTGGGATCGAGCCCCGTGTCAGTCTCTCTGCTCTGTGGGAAGCCTGCTTCCTCCTCTCTCTCTGCCTGCATCTCTGCCTACTTGTGATCTCTGTTTGTCAAATAAATAAATAAAATCTTTAAAAAAATTAAAATAGAATTACCATATAACCCAGCAACTCCACTTCTAGGTTTATACCCCAAAGAATTCAAAGGAATGACCCAAACAGATACCTGTATACCAATGCTCATAGCAACATTATTCACAATAATCAAAATGTGGAAGCAACCTAAATGTCCATCAACAGATGCACTGGTTTAAAAAATGTGCTATATACATAAAATTGAATATTTATTCCTGAAAGGGAAAAATATTTGACACATGCTATATTAAGGATGAACCTTGAGGACATTATGCTAAGTGAAATAAGTAGTTGCAAAAAGACAAATACTGTATTACTCCTCTTATATGAGCTTCTAGAGTAGTCAAATTCATAGAAACAGAAAATAAAATGGTGGTTTCCAGTGGATAAAGAAAGAGGAAAATGGGAATTTGTTATTTAATGGGAATAAAAAAATTCTGGAGATTGGTTGAACAATGATATGAATATACTTACTAATGAACTGTACACTTAAAAGTAATTAAAATGGTACATGTTACATTATGTGTATTTTACCCTGATTTGGAAAAAATGTCAAATTAAATTTTCACCAACAGTTACAAAAGAGGACTCTTTTAAGGACATGATATTTACCTTCTGAAATATAAGCAAACACTTTCACTTAGGGTGGAGAATGTATCAATTAATTACTAAATTGAATGGACTCCGATCTATAGAGCATAAGTTTTTCTGAAAGTCATATACATAATTTAAAAGGTAGTGCATTGTTAATCATGGATAATGTATTCAATGTGATGTGTAAAAATGTGTAAAAATGATATCTAACATGTTTAGTCTATGAACTTTAAAAAACAGTAAAGAAGAAAAAAATGTATGATCCATTAAATAAGTATTTCTTAGAAAAATAAATACATAAGGCTAGTAAGCATATAAAAATAAGTGTTCTTGGAGGAGGAGTCAAGATGGCGGAGAAGTAGCAGGCTGAGACTACTTCAGCTAGCAGGCGATCAGCTAGATACCTTATCTAAAGATTGCAAACACCTACAAATCCAATGGCAGATAGAAGAGAAGAAGAACAGCAATTCTAGAAACAGATAATCAACCACTTTCTGAAAGGTAGGACTGGTGGAGAAGTGAATCCAAGGTGACTGGAAGATAGAACCCGGGGGGAGAGGCCGGCTCCCAGCAAGCAGTGGAGCAATGGAGCACAAAATTGGGACTTTTAAAAGTCTGCTCCACTGAGGGACATCGCTCCAGAGGCTAAACCGGGGTGAAGCTCACGCGGGGTCAGCGTGGCCTCAGGTCCCACAGAGTCACAGAAGGATCAGGGGTTTCTGAGTGCTGCAGAGCTTACTGGTATTAGAACGGGGAAGCCGCCTATAGAGACAGAGCCGAGAAGTGAGCTCCCAGCTCAGGGTTTCCTTGAACTGGTCACAGGCTTGGTGAGTTCGGAGCGCAGCCGGAGGCCACGGAGATGGGAGTAATTGGACGCTATTCTCTGAGGGCGCACCAAGGAGTGGGGCCCCAGGCTCTAAGCTCCTCCAGGCCGGAGACCAGGAGGCCGCCATTTTCATTCCCGTCCTCTGGAACTCTACGGAAAGCGCTCAGGGAACAAAAGCTCCTGAAAGCGAACCCGAGCGGCTTACTCAGCCCGACCCCTGGTAAGGATGGTGCAATTCCGCCTGGGGCAAAGACACTTGAGAATCACTGCAACAAGTCCCTCCCCCAGAAGATCAACAAGAAATCCAGCCAGGACCAAGTTCACCTACAAGGAGTGCAGTTTCAATACCAAGGAGAGCAGCAGAATTCCAGAGGAGGAGAAAGCAAAGCACGGAACTCATGGCTTTCTCCCCATGATTCTTTAGTCTTGTAGTTAATTTAATTTTTTTTTCTTTTTCAATTTTTTTTCTTCTTCTGCTAAATTTTAACTTTTACCCTTTTCTTTTTTAATGTTTTTTAACTAGTTTATCTAATATATATATTTTTCTTTTTTATACTTTTTCTTTATTCGTTTTCTTTTTTTTAATTGCTACTTTTCTTTTCTTATTTTTTTTCCTTTCTGAACCTCTTTTTATCCCCTTTCTCCCTCCTCACGATTTGGGACCTCTTCTGATTTGGTTAAAGGATATTTTCCTGGGGTTGTTGCCACCCTTTTAGTATTTTACTTGCTCCTTCATATACTCTTATCTGGACAAAATGACAAGGCGGAAAAATTCACCACAAAAAAAAGAACAAGAGGCAGTACCGAAGGCTAGGGACCTAATCAATACAGACATTGGTAATATGTCAGATCTAGAGTTCAGAATGACGATTCTCAAGGTTCTAGCCTGGCTCAAAAAGGCATGGAAGATATTAGAGAAACCCTCTCGGGAGATATAAAAGCCCTTTCTGGAGAAATGAAAGAACTAAAATCTAACCAAGTTGAGATCAAAAAAGCTATTAATGAGGTGCAATCAAAAATGGAGGCTCTCACTGCTAGGAGAAATGAGGCAGAAGAAAGAATTAGTGATATAGAAGACCAAATGACAGAGAATAAAGAAGCTGAGCAAAAGAGGGACAAGCAGCTACTGGACCACGAGAGGAGAATTCAAGAGATAAGGGACACCATAAGATGAAACAACATTAGAATAATTGGGATTCCAGAAGAAGAAGAAAGAGAGAGGAGAGCAGAAGGTATACTGGAGAGAATTATTGGGGAGAATTTCCCCAATATGGCAAAAGGAACACGCATCAAAATCCAGGAGGTGCAGAGAACTCCCCTCAAAATCAACAAGAATAGGTCCGTACCCCGTCACCTAATAGTAAAATTTACAAGTCATAGTGACAAAGAGAAATCCTGAAAGCAGCCTGGGAAAAGAAGTTTGTAACATCCAATGGTAAAAATATTAGATTGGCAGCAGACTTATCCACAGAGACCTAGCAGGCCAGAAAGAGCTGGCATGATATATTCAGAGCATTAAACAAGAAAAACATGCAGCCAAGAATACTATATCCAGCTAGGCTATAATTGAAAATCGAAGGAGAGATTAAAAGCTTCTAGGACAAACAAAATCTGAAAGAATTTGCAAACACCAAACCAGTTCTACAGGAAATATTGAAAGGGGTCCTCTAAGCAAAGAAAGAGCCTAAAAGTAGTAGACCAGAAAGGAACAGGACAATATACAGTAACAGTCACCTTACAGGCAATACAATGGCACTAAATTCATATCTCTCAATAGTTACCCTGAATGTTAATGGGATAAATGCCCCAATCAAAAGACACAGGGTATCAGAATGGATTAAAAAACAAAACTCTTCTATACGTTGCCTACAAGAAACTCATTTTAAACCCAAAGACACCTCCAGATTTAAAGTGAGGGGGTGGAAAAGAAGTTACCATGCTAATGGACATCAGAAGAAAGCAGGAGTGGCAATCCTTATATCGGATCAATTAGATTTTAAGCCAAAGACTATAATAAGAGATGAGGAAGGACATTATATCATACTCAAAGGGTCTGTCAAACAAGAAGATCTAACAATTTTAAATATCTATGCCCCCAACGTGGGAGCAGCCAACTACATAAACCAATTAATAACAAAATCAAAGAAACACATCAACAATAATACAATAATAGTAGGGGACTTTAACACTCCCCTCACTGAAATGGACAGATCATCCAAGCAAAAGATCCACAAGGAAATAAAGGCCTTAAATGACACACTGGACCAGATGGACATCACAGATATATTCAGAACATTTCATCCCAAAGCAACAGAATACACATTCTTCTCTAGTGCACATGGAACATTCTCCAGAAGAGATCACATCCTCGGTCCTAAATCAGGACTCACCCAGTATCAAAAGATTGGGATCATTCCCTGCATATTTTCAGACCACAATGCTCTGAAGCTAGAACTCAATCACAAGAAGAAATTTGGAAAGAACCCAAATACATGGAGACTAAACAGCATCCTTCTGAAGAATGAATGGGTCAACCAGGATATTAAAGAAGAATTGAAAAAATTCATGGAAACAAATGATAATGAAAACACAACTGTTCAATATCTGTGGGACACAACAAAGGCAGTCCTGAGAGGAAAATATATAGTGGTACAAGCCTTTCTCAAGAAACAAGAAAGGTCTCAGCTACACAACCTAATTCTACACCTAAAGGAGCTGGAGAAAGAACAAGAAAGAAACCCTTAACCCAGCAGTAGAAGAGAAATGAAAGATCAGAGCAGTAATCAATGTAGGAACCAAAAAAAAAAAAAAAAAACAATAGAACAAATCAACGAAACTAGGAGCTGGTTAATTAAAAGAATTAATAAGATTGATAAACCGCTGGCCAGACTTATCAAAAAGAAAAGAGAAAGGACCCAAATAAATAAAATCATGGATGAAAGAGGAGAGATCACAACTAACACCAATGAAATACAAACTAGTATAAGAACATACTATGAGTAACTCTACGCCAACATTGGACAATCTGGAAGAAATGGATGCATTCCTAGAAACATATAAACTACCACAACTGAACCAGGAAGAAATAGCCTGAATAGACCCATAACCAGTAAGGAGATTGAAACAGTCATCAAAAATCTCCAAACAAACAAAAGCCCAGGGCCAAACTGCTTCCCAGGGGAATTCTACCAAACATTAAAAGAAGAACTAATTCCTATTCTCCTGAAACTGTTCCAAAAAAGAGAATGGAAGGAAAACTTCCAAACTCATTTTATGAGGCCAGCATCACCTTGATCCCCAAACCAGACAAGGATCCCATCAAAAAAGAGAGCTATCGACCAATATTCTTGATGAACACAGATGTGAAAATTCTCACCAAAATACTAGCCAATACGATTCAACAGTACATTAAAAGGATTATTCACCACGATCAAGTGGGATTTATTCCAGGGCTGCAAGGTTGGTTCAACATCCACAAATCAGTCAATGTGATACAACACATCAATAAAAGAAAGAACAAAAACCATATGTAACTCTCAATAGATGCTGAAAAAGCATTTGACAAAGTACAGCATCCGTTCCTGATCAAAACTATTCCAAGTGTAGCAATAGAGGGCACATACCTCAATATTATCAAAGCCATCTATGAAAAACCCTCCGCAAATATCTTTCTCAATGGAGAAAAACTGAAAGCTTTTCTGCTAAGGTCAGGAACACGGCAGGGATGTCCATTATCACCACTGCTATTTAACATAGTACTAGAAGTCCTAACCTTAGCAATCAGACAGCAAAAGGAAATTAAAGGCATCCAAATCGGCAAAGAAGAAGTCAAACTATCACTCTTTGCAGATATATGATACTATATGTGGAAGACTCCACTCCAAAACTGCTAGAACTTGTACAGGAATTCAGTAAAGTGTCAGGATATAAAATCAATGCACAGAAATCAGTTGCACTTCTCCATACCAACAACAAGACAGAAGAAAGAGAAATTAAGGAGTCAATCCCATTTTCAATTGCATCCCAAACCATAAGATACCTAGGATAAAACCTAGCCAAAGAGGCAAAGAATCTATACGCAGAAAACTATAAAGTACTCATGAAAGAAATTGAGGAAGACACAAAGAAATGGAAAAATGTTCCATGCTCCTGGATAGGAAGAATAAATATTGTGAAAATGTCTATGCTACCTAAAGCAATCTACACATTTAATGCAATTCCTATCAAAGTACCATCCATCTTTTTCAAAGAAATGGAACAATTAATCGTAAAATTTATATGGAACCAGAAAAGACCTCAGTCAAAGGAATATTGAAAAAGAAAGCCAAAGTTGGTGGCATCACAATTCCGGACTTCAAGCTCTATTACAAAGCTGTCATCATCAAGACAGCATGGTACTGGCACAAGAACAGACACATAGATCAATGGAACAGAATAAAGAGCCCAGAAATAGACCCTCAACTCTATGGTCAACTAATCTTCAACAAAGCAGAAAAGAATGTCCAATGGAAAAAAGACAGCCTCTTCAATATGGTGTTGGGAAAATTGGACAGCCACATGCAGAATAATGGAAATTGGACCATTTCCTTACACCACACACGAAAATAGACTCAAAATGGATGAAAGACCTCAATGTGAGAAAGGAATCCATCAAAATCCTTGAGGAGAACACAGGCAGCAACCTCTTTGACCTCAGTCGCAGCAACATCGCCAAAGGCAAGGGAAGCAAGGGCAAAAATGAACTATTGGGATTTCATCAAGATCAAAAGCTTTTGCATAGCAAAGGAAACAGTTAACAAAACCAAAAGACAACTGACAGAATGGGAGAAGATATTTGCAAACGACATATCAGATAAAGGACTAGTATCCAAGATAAAGAACTGATTAAATTCGACACCCAAAGAACAAATAATCCAATCAAGAAATGGGCAGAAGACATGAACAGACATTTCTGCAAAGAAGACATCCAGATGGTCAACAGATACATGAAAAAGTGCTCCAGATCACCCAGCATCAGGGATATACAAATCAACACCACAATAAGATATCACCTCACACCAGTCAGAATGGCTAAAATTAACAAGTCAGGAAATGACAGATGCTGGTGAGGATGCGGAGAAAGGGGAACCCTCCTACACTGTTGGTGGGAATGCAAGCTGGTGCAACCGCTCTGGAAAACAACATGGAGGTTCCTCAAAAAGTTGAAAATAGAATTACCCTATGACCCAGCAATTACACTACTGGGTGTTTACCCTAAAGATACAAACGTAGTGATCCGAAGGGGCACATGCACCTGAATGTTTATAGCAGCAATTTCTACAATAGCCAAACTATGGAAAGAACCTAGAAGTCCATCAACAGATGAATGGATCAAGAATATGTGGTATATATACACAGTGCAATACTATGCAGCCATCAAAAGAAATGAAATCTTGCCATTTGCAACGATGTGGATGGAATTAGAGGGTATCATGCTTAGCGAAATAAGTCAAGCAGAGAAAGACAACTATCATATGATCTCCCTGATATGAGGAAGTGGAGATGCAACATGGGGGACTAAGAGGGTAGGAGAAGAATAAATGAAACAAGATGGGATTGGGAGGGAGACAAACCATAAGTGACTCTTAATCTCACAAAACAAACTGAGGGTTGCTGGGGGGAGGGGGTTGGGAGAAGGGGACTGGGGTTATGGACATTGGGGAGGGTATGTGCTATGCTGAGTGCTATGAAGTGTGTAAACCTGGCGATTCACAGACCTGTACCCCTGGGGATAAAAATATATGTTTATTAAAAAAAATAAAAATTAAAAAAATAAGTGTTCTTAAAGACATACAAATCAAAATAATAAGATACCATTTTTCACTAAACTGGCAAAAATTATAAAACTGGACAATATCTATCACTTACAAAGATATAGGACTATAAGGACTATCATATATTTCAGCCCTTGCCCAAGGGCAATTTGGCTAGATGTATAAAAATTTAAATGCACATATTCTTTGGCCTGCTAATCCTAATTTGTGGTATAAGACCTACATGGATGGATTTAGAAGGTATTACACTAAGCAAAATAAATCAGACAGAAAGATATGTACCATATGATTTCACTCCTATGTGGAATCTAAAAAACAAACTAAAAGCAGAATCAGATCTATAAATATAGAGAACAAACTGATGGTCAGAGGAAGAGGGGTAGTGAATGGGCAAAATGGGTGAAGGGGAGTGGGAAATACAGGCTTCCAGTTATGGAATGTATAATTCATGGGAATAAAAGGATAGGAAATACATTCAATGATACTGTAATAGCATTACATGGTGACAGATGGTAGCTACTCCTGTAGTGAGCATAGCATAATGTGTGGAGAAGTTGAATCACAATGTTGTACACCCGAAGCTAATGCAACACTGTGTCTCAAATATATTCAAATATGGGGTGCTTGGGTGGCTCAGTCAGTTAAGTGTCTGCCTTCGGCTCAGGTCATGGTCCCAGGGTCCTGGGATTGAGCCTCACATCGGGCTCTCTGCTTAGCAGGGCGCCTGCTTCTCCTGCCTCTCTGTCTGCTGCTCTGTATACTTCTATGTCTCTCTATCAAATAAATAAATAAAATCCTTAAAAAATTACAAGACCTGATGTTAAAGTGCCATATTACATGCATTTTAACATCTGAGGAACGCCAAGAGAGTCCCAAAGGATGGCCAACCACAAGTTCCCCTTCTCATCCTGTTTGTGCAGATAAAGTACCATATTCAAATAACTAAATTTATCTCAGGGACCAAGCAAAATGCCTGATTATTTCTGAATGGAAGCCTTCAGTTCAAGCAGGCCAGTCTTATCTCCTGTGGGAAATGGGGTTTCACCACTCTCAGAGGTTACAATACAGCCTTTGCTTGTTCATTCTGTTTCCTAATGGAATATATGTGTGTCCCTGTGTGGCATATGGTGTTCTCCTCTTCCCGGCTATGAGTATACCTAAACGATACACTCCTGTTGTGTTTATCTGTCTGGTGTTGGGAGGTTTTGGTTGGCTATCCCCATCTAGGGCAGAAATCCCTTCTTCACCAGTGGGAAGAAGTGGAGGTGATCAAAACACAAAGCTAGGAATTTCCCATAGTATATAAATTGCAAATATAAAGCAAGATCTATGTACATGAATGTCCATTTAAGCATTGTTTGTACTAGCAATAACCTGAAAACCACCTAAAGTTCCATCATTAGACAATTCTAAATTGTTGAGTGCCCATTATCTCTCTCTCTATACACACACACACACACACACACACACACACACACACATCTCACATCTTCTTTACCTATTCATCTATCAATGGACACTAGGGTTGCTTCCATAATTTGACCATTGTAAATAATGCTGCAATTAAAATAAGGATGCATCTATCTTTTGGGTAATGTTTCTGTATTCTTTAGGTAAATACCCAGTAGTGGAATTAGTGAATAATTCTATTTTTGATCTTTTGAAAACCTCCATACTGTTTTCCACATTGACCACAATGGTTTGCATTCCTACCAACAGTGCGTGGGTGTTCCTTTTTACCCATATCCTCAACACTTGTTTTTTTTGTGTTTTTGATTTTAGCCATTTTGACAGGTATGAGGTGATATCTCATTGTTTTTTAAAGATTTATTTATTTGTTTTAGAAATAGCAGAGGGGCAGACAGAAGGAGAGGGAGAGAAGCAGACTCCCTGCTAAGTAGAGAGCCTGACACAGGGCTCAATCCCACAACCCTGAGACCTGAGGCAAAATCAAGAGTAGGGTGATTATTTTTAACTTTATGGGGAACCTCCATACTCTTTTCTAGAGTGGCTGCACCAGCTTGCATTCCCACCAACAGTGTGAGACAGTTCCCCTTTCTCCCCATCCTCACCAACACCTGTTGTTTCTTTTGTTGTTAATTTTAGCCTTTCTGACAGGGTGCGAGGGGATGTTTCATTGTAGTTTTGATTTGCGCTTCCCTGATGATGAGTGATATTGAGCATTATATATTATCATATGTCCATTAGCCATCTGTATGTCTACTTTGGAGAAAAATCTATTCATGTCCTGTGCCCATTTTTTTAAGTGGATTATTTGAGGTTTTTCTGGTGTTGAGCTGTATAAATTCTTTATATATTCTAGATATTAGCCCTTTATTGGATATGTCATTTGCAGATATCTTTTCCTATTCAGTAGGTTATCTTTTAGTTGTGTTGCTTATTTCTTTTGTGATCCAGAAGCTTTTTATTTTGATGTAGTCCATGGAGCAAAATTTAGCAGCTAAAAAGATTGAAGTAGTGTATCTGTATATGATGGTATAGAAATATCTCTAAGATAAACTTAAGTAAAAAAAAATTTAAGTTTATATTAGCATCCTTTTTTTGTAAGTGTATATGTATTTTTATTTTGTAAAGTTACTCTGGAAATTACTGACAGTAATTACTGACAGTGCCTTTGGTGTTTAGATTAGGAATTTATCAATAAGGAGGAGGGACTATAGCTCATTTTACACCTTTCTGAGAGTTTGACTATTTTTTATCAAATGCATTATTAATTCATTTTTATAATGAAAATAAAAGTAAAAAGGTATGATCTCCATTACTAATGAAGCCGTTGTCAAGTGGAAAGATTAAAAGAATTTCACAAAATAAGTTTGAAATCTCAACAGCACAAGCTAGTGTCTGGACTTATAAGATCAAATAGTGCACAGCATATGGAACACTGAAGGAGTAAACTGAGGGAAAGGTCAGTTGGATTAGAAATTTTTAAAGTTTCTTATTTCAAAGGGGTTGCTTCTGAGTACAAATAGTTTAGTTCTGCAATTAAGTATGACACATACTTAAAACAGGACACTGTGCTCCTCAATATCACAGTTTTGTCATCTAGTTCTATTTTTGAAAGAAAAGCAAATAACTAAATTCCTATAAATGTTACTGAAACTGGTAAAGAAGCAAGAAAGCTTCTGTTTATTGTGTTATAAAATAATCCATGTAAAAGCAGCATAGTTATAGGTCACTAGGGCCAAGCCTGAGCTTTCACCAAGATTGTCAAGGAATGTACCTGGAATGTTACTATTTTCACAAAATCAACAAAAGAATTGTTTAATATGTCTAACTTACTGAGCCAGTGGTTTAGGCTGTAGGTTTCTTTGTAAAGTGAAAGTGGCCTTAGAGCCCAATTGAAAACAAAACTGATTTTAACATCAGAGCAGAATGTATTTTATCCTTTCTGTCCACCTTTTTATCCTTCTCTAAATCAATATTTACAGTTTTAATGTTATATTATTGTTGTTACCTTATTTCTTAGTTAAAATATGCTCTTAAGAACTTTAAAAATAACTTGCTCTTCCCCCATAAGCTTCTACTTAATAGGCACTGTCATAAAAGGTCCCCTAAAAAAAAAAGGTTCTTTCAGTATTGCTAATGTTGAGACCCCAGCACACTTCTAACAAATCAAGTCAGATTTTGTTTAGTTCAATTTAAGGGATGAATCAGCCTTGGGTGTCTTCTAAATGAATTACAAATTAATTGAATGAGTATGTTCAGTGTTCTGTTCATTATTCCTTCCATTCTGACAATAATATAGACTGGCTTGCACTGGAGCATTTGTTGCAATGGAAATATATGAGAACACTTACATTGGCTGTTATGGTGGATTATTTGAATCTACCTAGAACCTGATGAGTGTTTATTTTGCTTTCTGTTTTATTTTGAGAATTTCAGCTACACAAATTACTGTATAATCAATATAGAATGAGAGCCTAATGAGATATTTATGTAAATAACTCTGGGTGCCTGGATGGCTCATTGGTTAAGTATCTTCCTTCTGCTCTGGTCATGATCCCAGAGTCCTGGGATTGAGTCCCACATTGGACTTCCTGCTCAACAGGACATCTGCTTCTCCCTCTGCTCCTCACCCCACTCCAGTGCTCTCTCTCTCACTCTCTTTCTCTCTCAAATAAATAAAATCTTAAAAAAAGTAAAATAAATAAATAACTTGAAGCTTATTCCACTTGATTAAAAAAAAATAACTTGGGTGTCATGTTTTACTTTATTTATTAGGGATATATAATTATTTCAGTACCAGTTCTTATAACACATGTTGCTTATCATGTTTTTTAAGTAGAGGAAGAAAAGATTCATCTGATAAGGAACTTGATTATTAACATACACACAGAACAGCTATTATATTTTTTATGAATAGACACATTACTTATATAATCTAAATTCACTCTTTTGGTGGTAAACCATGAATTTATATATTGCTTTCCTTCCTGATGTTTAAAGCTCTCTTTCAAAAGGTTGTAGCTTTAAACAATTTTTTTTTGAAGATTATTTATTTGTCAGAGAGCAAGCACAAGCAGGGGAGTGGCAGTCTAAGGGAGAAGCAGGCTTCCTACTGAGCAAGGAGACTGATATGGGACTCAATCTCAGGACCCTGGGATCATGATCTGAACTGAAGGCAGACACTTAACTGAGTCATCCAGGTGTTCCAAGGTTGTAGCTTTAAAACAAATTTGCACTTGTTGGTTAGTATTATATCAGTTTTAGCTATGATAACTCTTTTAAGTCCTATTTTATACATTGTATAGATTATTTTCCACTGTTATTCAAATCAATTTAAGAGAGGGTTCCATTTTAAATTTCAGTTAGGAAGGGAACATTGAAATCATGTTTTTGGGTGTCTGGTGACTCAGTGGGTTAAGCATCTTCCTTCAGCTAAGTCATGATCTCAGGGTCCTGGGATCTAGGCCCACCTTGGTCTCCCTGCTCACTGGGAAGTCTGCTTCTCCCTCCCCCTGCTTCTGCTCTCTCTCTCTCAAATAAATAAATAAAGTCTAAAAAAAATGAAAGAAAGAAATCAGTATATATCTACAAAGTATTTGAGGTGTAGCCTAAAACGAGGGCAGCAACAGAGCCTCAAACCTCATTCCATGATTTGCAACATTTCTCCTCAACTCAATCTCACTGGTTTTCTCTCTATCACTCTCTTGATCTCTCATTATTCTTTCATCACAAAAACATGCATACACATACAGGATATCTATACAGGATATATATTTTTAGTTAAAATTTATTTTCAGGTTGTTTTTTACTACCCTTTGAGATAATTGGAGACATCATAGGGATGAAGGTACTAGGGAAAAAATCAGATTTCTATTTCTAGCTCTGCCATGTACATTCTGTGCCCTGTTGAATGAGTTCTCTGACCTTGATTTTCTGACTCCCTATTGGAAAACTGGAAGTCATTATTCTATCATGCTTCTTCTGATTTACTTCCTAGGGGTGCCTCCAGGATTTATTGAATTAAAAAAATATAAACGACCATAGTTTATTGGATTAAAAAAAGAATCTAAGAAAAAAAAAGGATAAGGTTATTATGAAACTTTCTGAAGCCATAAATCTGATTTTTAAGTCTACATTATCTTCTTACACTTTTTATTTACACTTTTAATTATAACATTAGTACAAAACCTATGTATGGCAAATCTAGATTAATTTATTTAAAAAACACAGTGATATGATGCTGTTATTTTAAAAATGTATGTAGTGTGAATGTAAATATGTGTATCATAGAAAAAAAAGCTTGAAAAATACACATTATAATGTTAACAAGTGCTATTTCCAAGAATTGTGGATGATATAAAATCTTTTTTTTAATTTATCTGTATTTTCTGCAATGGCAATGCATTATTTAAGTGATTGCAACAATTTAAAATAAATACTACTTAATTTCTAACAGTTAAACATTCTTTTTTTTTAAAGATTTTATTTGTTTATTTGATAGAGATCACAAGTAGGCAGAGAGGCAGGCAGAGAGAGAGAGGAGGAAGCAGGCTCCCTGCTGAGCAGAGAGCCCAATGTGGGGCTCGATCCCAGGACCCTGGGATCATGACCTGAGCTGAAGGCAGAGGCTTTATCCCACTGAGCCACCCAGGTGCCCCTAACAGTTAAACATTCTTTACTCATTTTATTCTAGCACACTTTCATGTTATGGAAATAAATATGGACAGGCCCATTTCAAAATGGGGGAACACATATTAAGAACTGTGAAATCAGAAGTGCCTGGGTGTCACAGCCAGTTAAGCCTCCAATTACTGGTTTCAGCTCAGGTTGTGATCTTAGGGTCCTAAGGCTCTATGCTGAGCATGGAGCCTGCTTAAGAATCTCTCTCCCTCTCTTTTTACCCCTCCCCCCGCCACTCCCTCTCTTTCAAATAAATTAATTTAAAAACTGTGAAATTAATTTAGCTAGTTATGTGTTGAAAGTAACCTAGCAAATATCACCCAGATGGTCCTTTCTATAAAATTCTTTTCTTTTATTACTCTAATTATTTTAAATCTGTTTTAACAGCTACAAGATCGCACTCAGTTCAGTGACCAAGACTTAGCCACCCTTAAGAAGTACTGGGACAATGGAATGACCAGCCTTGGTTCAGTTTGTAGAGAGAAAATTGAAGCAGTTGCAACTGAATTAAATGTTGACTGTGAAATAGTTCGGGTAAGACATTTTCAATAATTTTCATGCTGTGGTTGAAGACTGTCATAAATTAAAGCTTTAAAAAAATTGCACGAGGTACTGTAAACAAGAACATCAATAAAGTGAAAAAGATAATCCACAGAATAGAAGGAAATATGCTCAAATCACATATCTGATAAGGAACTTCTATTCAGGGTATATAAATATTAACTGTTATGTCTTAATAATAAAAAGACAAATAATGAAATTAAAAATGGGCAAAAAATTTGAACGCACATTTACCCAAAGGCGATATATAAATGGTCAATAAATACACAAAAATGTTCATCATTTGTAATTCTGGAAATCAAAACCACAATGAGATACCACTTAATAGCCAATATGATGTCTATAATAAAAAAGACAGATGATAAGAAGTGTTTACCAGGATGTGGATAAATTGGAACCATTATACACTTCTGGTGGAAATGTAAAATGTTTTATCCACATTGGAAAATAATCCTCAAAATTTTTAACGTAAAGTTATCATAGAACCAGCAATTACACTCTAAGTTATATACCCAAAAGAAATGAAATGTATGTATACTCAAAAACTTACACATGCTTGTTTGTTTTGTTTCTTAAATTCCATGTATGAGTGAAATCATATGGTATTTCTCATTCTCTGACTTATTTCACTTAGCATAATACTCTGCAGCTCCATTGACATCACTGCAAATGGTAAGATTTCATTCTTTTCTATGACTGAGTAATAATCCATTAATCAGTCAATGGACACTTGGCCTAGTTTCATAATTTAGCTATTATTGATAATGCTGTTATGAACATTGGCCTGCATCTATCCCTTTGAATGAGTATTTTTGTATTCTTCAGATAAATACATAGTAATGCAACTGCTGGGTCATAGGGTAGTTCTATTTTTAACTTTTTGAGGAACCTCCATATTGTTTTCCATAGTGGCTGTACCAGTTTGCATTCCATAAACAGTGCAAGAAGGTTCTCCTCTCTCCACATGCTTGCCAACACCTGTTGTTTTTTATGTTGTTAATTTTAGCCATTTTAACAGGTGTGAGGTGATAGCTCATTGTAGTTCTGGTATTTCCCTTATGATCAGTGATGGTGAGCATCTTTTCATGTGCCTGTGGGCCATCTGAGTGTCTTCTTTTGAAATGGTCTTCTGACCATTTTTGATTGGATTATTCATTTGGGGATGTTGAATTTGATAAATTCTTTGTAGATTTTGGATACTAAGCCTTCATCAGATATTTCATTTGCCAATATCTTCTCCTATTCTTTAGGTTGACTTTTAGTTTTGTTGATTGTTTCCTTTGTGCAGAAGCTTTTTATTTTGATGAAACAAATGAGCATAGGGGAAGGAGAGAGAGAAAAAGAAACCAAGAAACAGATTCTTAACTATATAAAATAAACTAATAGTTTCAAGGAAGGTGATTGGGGAGATGGCTTATAGGTGCTGGGGATTAAGGAGTACACTTGTGATGAGCATCAGGTTGTATGTAAGTGTTGAATCACTAAATTGTACACCTGGAAGTAATATTACACTGTATGTTATCAAATTGGAATTTAAAAAAAAACTTTAAAAAACTTTATATATGAATATTCATAACAGCATTGTTCATAATAATCAAAGTGGGAAAAAAACAAGTGTCCATCAAGTGAATGCATAAACAAAACGTTGTCTATGCATATAAATATAAACCTAGACTTTCATCATCTTGTGTAATTTTGTCACAATACAAATGACTTATAGAGATAGATCATAGATAGATAGATAGATAATTATTTGATTTTAAAATAGGCAAAGGAACTGAATAGACATTTTTCCAAAGAAGACATACAAATGGCCAACAAATATATGAGAAGGTATGCAACATCATTAATCATCAGGGAAATGCAAATCAAAAGAATAATGAGATATCACCTCACACCTACTAGGATGATTATTAGCAATGAAATACAAGATAACAACTGTTGGAGAGGATGTGGTAACCCTTAAACACTATTGATGAGAATGTAAATTGGTGCAGGCAGTATGGAAAGACTGTATTGAAGTTCCAAAAAAAATTTTAAAAAACTAAACTAAAAATAGAACTGCCATGTGATTCATCAATCCCACCTCTGGATATATACCCAAAGAAGTTTAAGTCACTATCTCAAAAAGATATCTTCATTCCCATATTCACTGAAGCATTATTCACAATATCCGATATGGAAACAACCTAATGCCCATCAAGAGATGAAAGGATAAAGAAAATGGAGAACAGGGGCGCCTGGGTGGCTCAGTGGGTTAAGCCGGTGCCTTCGGCTCGGGTCATGATCTCGGGGTCCTGGGATCAAGTCCCACATCGGGCTCTCTGCTCGGCGGGGGGCCTGCTTCCCTCTCTCTCTCTCTCTGCCAGCCTCTCTACCTACCTGTAATCTCTCTCTGTCAAATAAATAAATAAAATCTTAAAAAAAAGAAAGAAAATGGAGAACATACATACAATGGAATATCATTCAGCCTTAAAAGCCTTGCAACAACATGGATGAAACTGGAGGTTATTATGCTAAGGGAAATAAACCAGACATAGAAGGACAAATGCTACATAATACTACTGATTTTTAATTCATAGAAATGGAGAGTAGAATAGGGATGAGGGTAGGGGGAAATGTGGAGGAATTAGTCAAAGCATACAACATTTCAGTTACACAATGAATAAATTCTAGAGATCTACTGCATAGCATGTTGCCTATAGTCAAAAATACTATATTGTATACTTAAAAAAATTTCCAAAATGGTAGATATTATGAAATGTTATCATATAATAATAATAATAATAAATAAGAGTAATTAAAAAATAAGAGGAAAGTTGGTAATGATGTGCAGGTTTATGACATAGATTGTGGGGATGGTTTCATGGGTGTATACTTATCTTCAAACCCATCAGGTTGTATACATTAATCATGTACAGCTATTTATGCAAGCAAAGATAAAACTACCTTCAATCAATAGGATCTAATGGACATTTATAGAGCACACAACCAAACAACAGTAGTATACACATTTCTTTTAAGTGCCCAGGGAACACCTATCAAGTTAAAATGCATCCTGGACCATTAAACAAACATCAATAAATTGAAAAAATGAAATCATACAGCATATGTTTCTGACCATAGTTGAACCAAAGTACAAGTTAATAATAGAAAGATAACAAGAAGATCTCCAAATGCTTGGGAGTTACACAACACATCTCTAAATAATCCACAGGTCAAAGAGGAAATCTAAAGGGAAATAAAAAAATATATATTTGAGGTTTAGTTTCTGCTCTTGCATGTAAGAAGCTTGGAGTTTTACTTTATCTTAACACAAAGAAAAAGCTAAAAAATTAATAAATTAACAAATTTTCCTAGATATGCCAGGTAAACGAGGTCATAGGGCAAACCACT